>NC_134267.1:7900063-8082563 GCF_031893055.1 Leptodactylus fuscus | reverse complement strand
GAGAGTGAGTCACCAAAGACACAAGGACTATATTTGGCGCTGTCTCTCAATGTACGACTATGTAATAACAACTAATACTGAGGGCAATGAAGCCGCACGCTGGAAATAAATTCCCTTTGAGAGATCCGGCTCCGTTGCTGACACCGCTGGAGATGATCAGAAGGTAAAACAAAAATAGCAACTTTCCCCTTCTCTTGATAATGCGATAAAGCGAACGTGATTATTGCGGTCTATGGGACGAGAGGTACAGTCTTATAGGCACAGCATTATCACATGTCATATTAACATTTAGAAAAGTATTTCCGCCCTTTGGACATTTCTATTCATGTAAATTAGTGTAGTACTGAAGGGAACCTGGCAGGTAACTATGGGACACTTAATGAGAACCTACTCCTTCCTTCACTACACATTCTTTATTAGGTTCCTTCTCACGGTTTCCAGCACAGTTGGAATTTTTTCTCTACCCCCCACCATTCCTGAGCAATCAATGATGTTAGTTTTGGAGCCTGATATCCTCACTAGACTCTCTAAGGTCAAGGGGGTGATGTCAGGGAAAGGGGGTGGGACTCAGAGCTCTCGCCTCTGATTGGAGCTCTGCATCCCGCCCCCTGCCTGACATCACCCACTTGATGTTAGAGAGTCTAGTGAGGATATCAGACACCGGAACTAAAAGCAGTCATTGCTCAGGAATGGTGGAGGCTAGAGAAACAATTCCAACTTCTCTGGAATCATTGGAGCGGTGCCTATTAATGGATGCAAGTGGAGTGTAGTTGGTGGTGATGGTGAAACTTCCTCGTTATCCACGAGTGGACCAATGATGTTGCGTCTCTTATCTCTATACTATTTCTATCCCTTATCAGATTTTTATTTTTTTTGGAAAGAGTCTTTGCTCTCCAGGCCTTGGGCGTATGTGTAGTACTTCACTGACACCAAAACAGTACACCTTGACCTCACCGCGTATGCATTGGACCTTGAGCGTATGCACCGTCAAGCAATGGTGTGATGCCCTAGGTTCAAGGAAGAACGGCGCATGCGCTGGGAGTATGACAGACTCATGTCCAAGCAAGTATAAAGATTTTTTATCATTGCTAGGCTCTCTGTAAAGATATTTGGGACTCTCCACCTTGTCTCCTTAATAAAAAATAAAATAAAATAAAAAATATGTATATCTATATATATATTTTTATTATTTTTTATTATTTATTATTATTATATATTTTTTTATTATTATTATATTATAATATTTTAGAAATTTTTATATTTATATTTTCTTGTGATTATTATTTTGTAAGCCGGTCCCGTTTATTTTCCGCCCTCCTCGAGCGTTGACCTCTTATGCTGTTTGCCCAGTACACGATAGTGATGTCGTTCTCTTGTCAGATTGCTTGTACACATCGCTGCTGGTTGTTGCTACGTTTTCAGACAGCTGAGGGATTATCATGTTGGCCTCTGCGCTGCCTGAATTCCCACCTGCTAATGAAGAGGAACTTATTATTGCCGGGCCAGAGCGAAGTCGCTGGCTCATTTCATGCCAGCTTAGTCAGTGGTGATGATCTGTACAGAACACGTATTCGGACGGCCATCCCGGGCACCGCGGGCCACATCTCTATTGTGCAAACCCTTCGTTTCCTCCGTCTCTATGGACATTTTCTCCAAAGGCCTTGTGTTTATGTTCGGTTGCTGAAGAAACATTAGATTTGCAGACTCGATCTCAAGCCAAGTGTATTGAAGTGGTTATTTTCTGCAGCCATTGTAGACAATGAGGTTGTCTAAAGCAGCTCGTACATATACTGCCTGAATCCCACAAATGCAAGAAATAGAATATATATCTGAGACACCGAGTAATATAAACTCATAAGTCCTATAGTAATGTAAACTTATAAGACCTATAGTAATATAAACTCATAAGACATATAGTAATATAAACTTCCAAAAAGAGTAACTTTGTATACCTGCCAAGACTTGCGCCAATTGTTGCAATTGACCCATTTTGTGATCATTGACCCTTGTCAAGGCTTTGGGTGATCCCATCTTTTATGAGGCACCATAACCTGTATGTGGTAATAGACGATGAGTGGGAACAAATTTTTCCAGGACTGTCTGTCCCGGGTCATTGTCCCAGTCCTCGGCTCTTGTGAAGGGACACAAAGTGCAATTCATATAACCCGGTAACCAATGAGATGCGAAGCTCGGAAACTATAAGGCTCTGTTCCCACGGAGTAACGCGCCGCTCATTCTGACACGTAAAAACGTGTCAGAGTGAGCGCTGTAAAACAGAATCCCATTGACTTCTTATGCGCACTAGGAGGCTTTTTAACCCATTGATTTCAATGTGTAGCGCGCGTAAGACGGCACCCATTGAAGTCAATGGGATTCTGTTTTACAGTGCTCACTCTGACACGCGTTTACGTGTCAGAAAGAGCGGCGCGTTACTCCGTGGGAAGAAGAGCCTGCTGTTGATTTTTTTGAAACCTCTAAAGAGGAACATCCAAATCCATAATTTTAGGGTCACAAGTGGGGGAATAATCGGGAACAGATGTTCCTAGGAGAGCGCGTTCCCATCATTGCCCGATCATAGACTGCATTGACAAACATCACTCCACTATGGGGCTGAATGAATTTTCGGAATTATCAGAAGGTACATCGGTCACACTCCAGCGGTGAAGATCAAAGATCCCTTTAAGAAAGTAAGGGGAGACGTGTGCACCACAAAACAGCGAACTCACAGCGGAAACGCGGGAGAAAGGAAATCTAGAGTCTCATTATAATGTGATAAATTGTATCCTATAGCATTAATTGGAATGATCGCCTCCTATTATCCTAGAGAACAAGATATTTTTACACTAACGCGTCTTTTTGATACACAAGACGATATTGGATGTCACCACTTCATGCGCACCATGACAGCTAAAGACACGTCTATAATGAAGACTCAGCGGGAACACCGGATCGTCACGGCATAAACATGTTTCCCGATTGACTTGCTACATTGTGTCATTATATACTCGTCTAATACTGAATAATCTGCCCATAAAAACAGCTACATGTTTCCTGTATAAATACGTTATGGTAGCGGTTGGCGGTATTATATCACTGCGGTGTGTCCAGATTTACTTTCTTGTATCTATTTTATGTTTGATACTGAATTTATTTTACATTGAAATGGAGCTACAAAGTAACAAAGCTTCTCCCCGATCACTCGCTGAAACCTATGTTGTGTGGTAGGAAGAGTAATATACAGTACGGTGCAAAAAAATTAGGCAGGTATGGAAAAATGCTGCACAGTAAGAAGGCGCTCAGAAATAGAAGGGTTAATAGTTCATTTGTGTCAAGTAACAAAATGAAGTGAATGAAGAAAAGAGAAATGTAAATTGTATCAATATTCGGTGTGACCTTTACCCTTTGCCCCCCATCAGTTCTTCTCGGTACTTGCAGACAGTTTTTGGGCAGAACTGGGCAGGGAGGTTGTTCCCGCCGCCATCTTGGAGAACTAAGCCCAGATCTTCTGTGGATGTTGCTCGCTCCAATCCGTCTGTCTCTTCATATCATCCCAGACAGATTGGATGATGATGAGATCAGGGCTATATTGGTGGGGGCTGGATCATCCCTTCCAGGACTCCTCCTCCAAAGGGCAAAGGTCACCCCAAATATTGATGGGATTTACATTTCTCTTCTTCGGTCACTTTATTTTGTTAATTGACAAAAATAAACTATTGGATTGGGAGACATTTTGGATCTTTATGTTGAGTTGAACATCCAAATCTGATATCTAGGACCCCCACAGATCAGCTGCTCAATGGTTAGCGCCACATTCATTGGTCACATGTCCTGCTTGCACCTCTGTCCCATTCAAGTAATTGGGGCTGAGCTGCAATTCCATACAAAGCCACTATACAAAGTACTGTATCGCAGTCACTATATACTGACGGTACCACAGTGCTCACCAGGATACCGTGGTCTCTTCAAACAGCTGGTCGTATGTCAGACCTCCACGATCAGAAATGTTTGATCTTTGCCAAGGATCGGTCACCCATATTCAACTCCTAGAAATATTCTTTAAGGCCGGGGCCTCGTAAATGCAGAGGTTAGGCCGCAGCACGCTGTGCAGTGTTTTACAGTCCCTGAAAAGTGGATAGAATTCTAGTAAATCTCATCCAGACATTGCGGATACGTTGTGGTTTTGGAAATCGCAACATGTCAATTACACCTACTGTAACATCGTATAAGGCGTACGGTATGATGGAAGCAGAAAGTCCATGGTTAAAAACGGGGCTGGAAAATCTGCCTTGTGTTGCCGCCGTGGTATTTCCCGCAGCATTTTTTGGAGCCTCAGTCTTAGCTGCCACGATGCGGAAACGCAGCTATTTTTGTTGCAGATTGGGTGCGGGGTTTTTTTTAGACAAAGTCAGGGGTGGATTAAGCAGAAGGGAGAAGTATAAGAACTTCCGATATCTTTTCCATTCTTGGATTTAGCTCAAAAAAGATGTGCAACAAATAAAAGCTGCGTTTCCACCACGTGGGGCCTAAAGGTCTGAGCCATCATTCCAACCTGATATTGCATCCTTGTGTTTGCTTTATCTGCACTTTCTTCTTATTTGTATTGTCTCCTATGTGTACATACAGCCTTGTGTAATTGGTCTTATTGCGGTTTGTTTGTGTTTCTTTCACTGTTGTGTTTTTAGGGCGGTGTAAGCCGTGTTCCGTCTACAGCACGGTCACCGTCGGTGCTGCAGCCGCTGGTGCTTTCACATGAGAGGATTACCGGCTTTCCCTTATTATGGTCTACAATAGGGAGTCATTTAATGGGCGTCCATTTACTGGCCTTGTATTATTTGTTGGCCCAATATCATTTGGCCACCTGAGACAGTAAGTGTTCCTGCTCATCACAATAAAAGGAGGCCGCATGCAGAAGCTGTAAGTGAGTAGTAGTGCCGCAGCCCAGGTGGAGGGAACCGAGGACAGAGGAGCCTCTGCTATTATTGAATTCAATAGCGGCAGCGTCTCTCCTGTGATTGGCCCACAGGAGCGCCAGGATTCTCTCGTGTTCTACACAATGTTTTAAGCCAATTTAGGCCGGGCCCCATGTTGCATGAACGCAGCATTTTACAGTACCTGCAAAGTGGATGGGATGGGGGCTAATTCCATCCACACGCTGCAGAAAGAAAATCTGCAGCATGTCAATGATAGCTGTGGATAGCTGGTGTGTTCTGTATAATAAGGGCAGAAAGTCCGCAGAGGAAAACTGTGCAGAATCTTGAGGAGTTCGTCCATCTCTAGCTAGAGTCACCTGAATCTATATTTTCCCCTTTTGAATCGCTGCCTCTATTGTCATGATATCAATGTTTTTGTCAATATTCAAATGTGCTCTTTGGAGCAACAAGGCGTTTCTGTTGCTGTAGCAAGGTACATCATTGCTCCAAATACTGACACAAACAGGGATATCTCAGGAACAGAGGTAGCGACTTACAAAAGAACACAATTTGATTCAGGGACTCTAACCTATCTATCTGCAGGGCTGGGGTGATATGCTGGGTCTGGTGACAGTAACCTATCTATCTGCAGGACTGGGGTGATATGCTGGTGACAGTAACCTATCTATCTGCAGGGCTGGGGTGATATGCTGGACTGGTGACAGTAACCTATCTATCTGCAGGGCTGGGGTGATATGCTGGGTCTGGTGACAGTAACCTATCTATCTGCAGGACTGGGGTGATATGCTGGTGACAGTAACCTATCTATCTGCAGGGCTGGGGTGATATGCTGGTTCTGGTGACAGTAACCTATCTATCTGCAGGGCTGGGGTGATATGCTGGATCTGGTGACAGTAACCTATCTATCTGCAGGGCTGGGGTGATATGCTGGTTCTGGTGACAGTAACCTATCTATCTGCAGGGCTGGGGTGATATGCTGGTTCTGGTGACAGTAACCTATCTATCTGCAGGACTGGGGTGATATGCTGGGTCTGGTGACAGTAACCTATCTATCTGCAGGGCTGGGGTGATATGCTGGGTCTGGTGACAGATTCCCTTTATGCCAAGTGTCTTTAGCCTACCTAACAATATATATCAAACTAATCTTTTCTTAGTTTAGGGGAACTTACCTAAGGAACAACATTCTGCTCCAAGCTGAGCACTGATGTCACTTTCCCCCCAGTTATATGTATATATATATTAATTCACATTGCTATTCATCTTTGCACACGTATGTATACCAATGCTAATCTGATCCTCCAGGTAACAGCCCAATATCCGGGGTCACCTGCCGTCCTCTAAACAATAGGTAACAGACAGTGATGACAGAGTCTTGTACTACACCACAACCTCAGCTCTGCTGCACCAGTATATATTACACGGGCTATGATAAAACCGTCACTTTTCTGTTGCCAAGATCCTTCTCCTGGAACAATAGAAGCCCAGGGCTCCCTTCCCACAATTCCCCTCACCAGACCTTCTCTGCCAATACAGACAACCTATGATTATATCCCAATGTCGTAGATGTTTCCATTCTCCACTTTCCCCGACATCTTGCACGCCGCGTTATAATTAATGTTTTCACTTTTGGGGTCCATTATCCTGTAAACCGCGCGGCGTACAAAGTTTCATTGTTGACTTTTTCTCAACCAAACAATCCTACAGAAAAATATGATACAATAAGTAGAAGCCGGCGACAGGTTAAGGAACTAGTAATTAACGATCATTAACTCACAAATTACCTGTGACTCCCTCGTCTGCAGGTGATGGTTATAACTGTGGGTAATACATTGATGCTGCACCTTTGTTTTGCCTCCATGGAGTGTTGTGTTACACACTGCGGTGAGAGGAGAGGAGTAGTGGTGCGCGGCGGCGGTGGCGAATACGTGTTTACTTTAGTAATATTGTATAAATAATTGTATTTGTCACAGCCCTCGGCCAAATCACTGCTGCACCTGCCCCTGGCTTCTTCCTGACTCATTGGGCGTCGGTTCAGGATTTCTGTTTGTAGGTTGGATAAGATTTTAAGATTTGAGTTATTTTTAGTGTTATCGGGACATGACGGAAACGGCCCAACAACAAGGCGCGACATGCACAATCAAATAAAAGGTGCCCCCCAAATGGCTCATTTTTATCATTTTGGCCATTGTCTGCTGTGGATGTGGACGCAGATTTTTCACCCGTCTACTAAAACTTCTGTTTATGACCACTTTGTGTTGACGTTGGTTTGCTCCAATCTGTCTGTCTCTTCAGGTCACCCCAGACAGACTGGAGGATGGTGAGAGCAGGGCTATATCCGCGGGGGCCGGATCATCCCTTCTAGGACTCCTCCTCCAAAGGGCAAAGATCACAGCTCCTGCTCCATTCACCAGTGTAGTCAACTCATCTGCATCCTTTGGACGCAGATGAGTTGAAACCGGGATATACCTCCCACCCACCGAGACAGGGCTCACAATTAGGGTTGAGCCAATCTTGAGATTTCAGGATCGATTTTAAAATCCGATTTCTGATCATTTTCCAGCCAATCTCGATCGTGAAATTTGCTCGATCTTGGATCTGATCTTTCCCGATCCCGATCGCTCAACCCTAGTCAATGCTTCTCTATGGGAAAGGTCACTTTTAGGGTTGAGCTGATCTTGAGATTTCAAAATCCGATTTCTGATAATTTTCCATGAAATTTGCTCAATCGCCGATCGGGATCCAATCTCTTCTGATCCCAATCGCTCAACCCTACCCACAATCCGGGAATGTCCCGCAGAATCCAAGATGGTTGGGAGGTATGTACAGTATATGAATGAAACCCCTAGAACCCCTGTATATTTATTGCCAAGGAAAGGATCATATTCCGCCCTGGGACATATGCAGTAATTCAGCCTTTATACATCACCAATGAAGAGCCTTCTTGCCCCTTGTTCCCCTTACTAGCGTCTTCTCAGTCCAGGGCCATGGCTATAACTTGAGCAGAGGTTGCAGTGAAACCAAGGCCAAAGATTACGGGGTCCTACATGGTATCTCCTTCCAATATAAGGAGTCCAATACTATATATAACACATTCTAGTAGGGGGACCAGGTATAGATTTTGCATTGAGGCCCAGGAGCTTCATACTACAGGTCTGGGCGCAGGAGCTGCAGGTTAGGCCTCGGCCTACAGGGCCATAGCCTTGTTCTTAGGTTTCTTGCTGGCTTTGCTTCTCACTAACAAGAAATAATATTACCTGAAATAATGACATTTTATTGAAATAAGAGGAAAAATACTGCAGATATAGAACCAGGCATAAACGGAATATAAAAGTGTAGCGTGGTGAAGGCCGAAGCCTTTATGAGAGTATATCATTTTTATGAGGACGTAGGACTTGTTTGCTTGTCGGCAGACAGAGGAAATGTGTAATTTGCAGCCGCTCTAATGGCTTAGCACCCGATAATAAAACAGCTGTCAGTCCCCGGAGTCACGAAACGTAACGCGGCATAAAGGCCACTCCATGTAAACTAGCCCTGAAATGTTGGCGGCCCACCAAATGCATTTCCTCAGATCTAAGCGACTGCCAGCCATGATGCTACATAAGCTGCCCGGACTCATCTTAACAATCTTCTGGCTTTAGCGTTACAGCTATCACAAAATACTTCACGGTTGATATATATATATATATATATATATATATATACAGTATATATATATACACCTTACTATGCTAATGTCACATTACACTTAAACGGATTTTCCAGGCTTTGTAATTGTTGAGCTATTCTAAGGGGCCCGACACACAGATTAGCTGTCCCGGGCAATATGTGGCCAATGAATGTAAGTCACATGGTCAGTAAAACGGAAGCTGCTGCTTCGGACCCCCAGAGATCTACAATCGATGACCTATCCTAAGAATAGCTGTTGCCGCTGCAAACAGTTGATTCGCGGGGGTCCTATGTGTCAGAACCGCAATGATCTTCAATTGAAGTCCTATTCTGTAGCGTTTTACAGTACCAGCAAGGTGGATGGCTAACCCCCCCCCCCAAAAAAAAAAAACAAAAAAACCATACGTAATACATGATTTTACGCTTTTCTGCAGCGTTTTGCTATGTGGGGCCTTAGCCTTAAAGGGAACCAATCGCACATGCCGATGGAGTACATTAGGTGGAGGTCCTCATTGTGGTCATCGTCTTTCAAATAAATAAGACTCAGCTTGCTCCGTGTGTGTACAAGATTACACTGGCCAGAACACTATGCATACCTTCCATCAGTCCCATACCTTCCATCAGTCCCATACCTTCCATCAGTCCCATACCTTCCATATATCCCATACCTTCCATATATCCCATACCTTCCATATGTCCCATACCTTCCATCAGTCCCATACCTTCCATATATCCCATACCTTCCATATATCCCATACCTTCCATCAGTCCCATACCTTCCATCAGTCCCATACCTTCCATCAGTCCCATACCTTCCATATGTCCCATACCTTCCATCAGTCCCATACCTTCCATATATCCCATACCTTCCATCAGTCCCATACCTTCCATATATCCCATACCTTCCATATATCCCATACCTTCCATATATCCCATACCTTCCATATATCTCATACCTTCCATCAGTCCCATACCTTCCATATATCCCATGCCTTCCATATATCCCATACCTTCCATCAGTCCCATACCTTCCATATATCCCATACCTTCCATATATCCCATACCTTCCATCAGTCCCATACCTTCCATATATCCCATACCTTCCATATATCCCATACCTTCCATCAGTCCCATACCTTCCATCAGTCCCATACCTTCCATCAGTCCCATACCTTCCATCAGTCCCATACCTTCCATATATCCCATACCTTCCATATATCCCATACCTTCCATCAGTCCCATACCTTCCATCAGTCCCATACCTTCCATATATCCCATACCTTCCATCAGTCCCATACCTTCCATATATCCCATACCTTCCATATATCCCATACCTTCCATCAGTCCCATACCTTCCATCAGTCCCATACCTTCCATATGTCCCATACCTTCCATCAGTCCCATACCTTCCATATATCCCATACCTTCCATCAGTCCCATACCTTCCATATATCCCATACCTTCCATATATCCCATACCTTCCATATATCCCATACCTTCCATATATCTCATACCTTCCATCAGTCCCATACCTTCCATATATCCCATACCTTCCATATATCCCATACCTTCCATCAGTCCCATACCTTCCATCAGTCCCATACCTTCCATATGTCCCATACCTTCCATCAGTCCCATACCTTCCATATATCCCATACCTTCCATATATCCCATACCTTCCATCAGTCCCATACCTTCCATATATCCCATACCTTCCATATATCCCATACCTTCCATATATCCCATACCTTCCATATATCCCATACCTTCCATATATCTCATACCTTCCATCAGTCCCATACATTCCATATATCCCATACTTTCCATCAGTCCCATACCTTCCATATATCCCATACCTTCCATATATCCCATACCTTCCATATATCCCATACCTTCCATATATCCCATACCTTCCATCAGTCCCATACCTTCCATATATCCCATACCTTCCATATGTCCCATACCTTCCATCAGTCCCATACCTTCCATCAGTCCCATACCTTCCATATATCCCATACCTTCCATATATCCCATACCTTCCATCAGTCCCATACCTTCCATATATCCCATACCTTCCATATATCCCATACCTTCCATATATCCCATACCTTCCATCAGTCCCATACCTTCCATATATCCCATACCTTCCATATATCCCATACCTTCCATATATCCCATACCTTCCATCAGTCCCATACCTTCCATCAGTCCCATACCTTCCATCAGTCCCATACCTTCCATCAGTCCCATACCTTCCATATGTCCCATACCTTCCATATATCCCATACCTTCCATATATCCCATACCTTCCATATATCCCATACCTTCCATCAGTCCCATACCTTCCATCAGTCCCATACCTTCCATATATCCCATACCTTCCATCAGTCCCATACCTTCCATCAGTCCCATACCTTCCATATATCCCATACCTTCCATATATCCCATACCTTCCATCAGTCCCATACCTTCCATCAGTCCCATACCTTCCATATGTCCCATACCTTCCATATATCCCATACCTTCCATATATCCCATACCTTCCATCAGTCCCATACCTTCCATCAGTCCCATACCTTCCATATATCCCATACCTTCCATATATCTCATACCTTCCATCAGTCCCATACATTCCATATATCCCATACTTTCCAAATTCCACAAGCAAAATTTGACAAATTCTGCGTCAAATTCCGTGCTGATGGAAAAGATATATTTTGATTCTCCCATTCCATTGAACCTCAGATAGAATGCGCCTGAAGAACGAGCAGAAGACTTCAGCTACTGCCTCTCATTGAAATTCAGTGCCAAATTCCCATGTGTGAATACCTCCTAAGGCCGCAGTATAGTCAGTGCAGTGCTAGACTGCTCTATGTACAGAATATACAGACACGACTAGAGATGAGCGAACACTGTTCGGATCAGCCGATCCGAACAGCACGCTCCCATAGAAATGAATGGAAGCACCTGTGACGCTGACTTTGCCGGCAGCCGGACGGCGTCACAGGTGCTTCCATTCATTTCTATGGGAGCGTGCTGTTCGGATCGGCTGATCCGAACAGTGTTCGCTCATCTCTAAACACGACGTGTATATAGCTATACCATTACTGAAAACCTTTCTGTAGATTAGTTCTATATGTAACCATATAACTTACACTACGTGATGAGCGGAATCTGGGCACGCTGGATCTGAAGCTGGATGAAATACCAGGAGAGGAGGAACTTTCCAGATTGTAGTCGCCAGGCCCGGGACCTTCTCGCTAGAACACAAAGTAAATCTTTTGACCACCACTGTAATAATAATAATAATAATGATAATATAATAACATGTCAAAAGTATTGATTATTTTTGCTGCAAATAAGTGATAAACTGATTTGCACCAAAAGAAGGTGCAACCTAACCGAGACTTCTGGCTCAAGGACTTTAGTTGGTGTGAGCCTATGTGCAAGGACTTCTAGGGTCGGGGTCCCCATTATAGTCTTTTTAAGTGGACAGGGTCTCCATCTTTTGGACCCGAACAACGCAGACCCGAACACTAGCGTGAACCTAACAACACGTTGTATTGTCCAAAGCAGGATAAGTAAATATCCCAAGAAGTGCCTATAAGTCATATAAGAAACCCAATGCCCCATTCCTTGGGCCACTACATGAGGCATATCCTAAAAACAAGGCTGAATATAATGCCCCATGTCACAATTATTTTCTTATGGCTTTGCACTGATAATCCCTCAGAGGCAGGTGCGACCTATGGGATCTGTGTGACATGACGCCCGGGCCGAGCGGGACTGCTTGCCCAGCATTTCCTGAGCACGAGTTAGACTAGACACTGAGCTCAGCCTTTTCAGCGATGATACAGAGCACCTTGTCAATCACCATAATGAGGACAAGAACCATGGGAGGAAATTACTAAGAAACTATATTAGAACATTGCATATTATACACATTATTACCTATTGGGGATAACACGCGAGTCTCCCCATTTAGAACTGCAGTGGCGTCTGTATGGCGGCACATCAAGTCCCTATGGTTCGGTGCTACGGATTACAAGCCAGAGCTGTACGTTTCGTGTTATCCAGTACAAAAGGTTCATTTCACTGCCCTTACTTTGTACCTAAATACATAAAAGTGGCCTGTCAGCGCCCCCTGAGAACCAGCACCTGGGGTATATTCCCTGGTTGCAACCCAACAGCAACGCCCCTGATATGGCACCAACATATCTGTATAAATCTATGAGAAGTGACATCACAGACCATTATGTTACAGTGCAAACCTATAGATATGGGTGTCCGGTATCGGACTGGGGTTCCTTGCCCTCGCCAGATAAAAAGATTCCCACCAAACCATAGGAAAAAGACCACACTGCCCTTTGAATGTGGGTCTTCTGCTGGACCTGTATTGTTTTGGAGCCTGGTCCCACTGGAGGATCCTCTGATAGCCCGGTGGGCCAGTACAATAGTGAGGGTGACCTTATAACATAGATCTATGTATATGTGCCCTAAAATCTTGGAATTCAATCACCTATGCAGTGCCCTATATAAATGTCCACACCTCCACCCTCTGCAATGGGAGTAATGCAAAAAACAGAATGCAACCATTCCGCGAGGTTCTTGGATTAGGATTTGGGAAATCATATTTTGTTCTTTTATTACATTTTTTTTAGTTGCGGGTTCATCTGCTAGATCTTACTGCCAAGATGACAGCGATACACATTGTACCAAGAGAAATTACAGGGCGACATTTCACATCGGCCAGAATTGTAGTAAGGAATATTCATCAATCATTTCATGGGACGGGATCATCTTAGGGAAACCTATACACATAGATCAGGGAACGGCTTATAGGGGTTGTATGGGAATAAAGGGACTAAGTTTAGATGTGTGGGGTGCGGATACGGAGACCCCATTGATCACTAAACTGAGTGTTGGGAACGTTTGGTTCTAAGTGGGGTTGGATGGGCTCATAGGAAGTCTATTAGTCCGTACGCCACGCTCTATGGATTCTCCAAACAAAGCGACAAGGCGCTCGCTGAGTATCTCATGCGCTTAGGTATAAGATCACTGGTGTCCTGTAGAAGGCGTTATCTCAGGCGGATCACTAGGGCGAAAAGCGGATCATAGCAAGTCCGGCTACTGGGACTTGATCAGCTGTAATCAGCTGGTGAGATCAAACAAAACAGCGCCCCCCACAGGGACAATAAACAGGATTGCAATGGGCTGTCCATATAGTGCCTAGATGTGCAAGAAATGGCTCCACTTATCCATCTAACTAATACATGAGGATAATAAAGGAGAGCCCCCCTATAATCCCTAATGGGACCTTTAGTCATTGGACCCACAGTGCTGTGCAAATGTTTTAGGCAGGTATGGGGAAAAATACGGTAAGCTAACAATTCTTTCAGAAATAGAAGGGTTAATCGTTTATTTCTGTGAATTAACAAATGTAAATCCCATCAATATTTGGTGTGACCTTTGCCCTTTGCCTTCCATCAATTCTAGGTTTTAAAGGAACTCGGCAAGGAGGTTGTTCCCGCACAGATCTTCTGTGGATGTTGCTTGCTCCAATCTGTCTGTCTCTCCATGTCATCCCAGACAGACTGGGTGATGGTGAGATCAGGGCTCTGCGGGGGCCGGATCATCCCTTCCAGGACTCCTCCTCCAAAGGGCAAAGGTCACACCAAATATTGTTAGAAATAAACTATTAACCCTTCCATTCTTACGTTGCAGCATTTTTTCCCCATATAGCAGTGTTTCGACTTCGTATAGATTGGCTGATATTCTCTCTTTGGGGTTAGTACTCGAGGACCGGTCTCTGCCATAGCAATGAAGTCCCCGCACATCTCCGGCGAGGCGACATTCACCGGTTTGTACCAGTCCCCTTAATAAGTGCAAAGTTCTCCCCGTGTACATAGTATCTAGCGTGTAACCATACTCTATGTGCGAGACAACACGGAAGTTCTGGTTTGTTGCTGAGCAACAATTCAGGAAGGAACAAATTCCATTATGTGTCAAAGCATCTGAGAAAAACAAGCCTGGCGACTTATCAGCGTGGCGACATCCTTATCAGCCAACGTATAGATACAACATGGCAGTATACCAGCTCATTGCAATAACAGGCTGCACAGAGGACATGAAGCAGAGCTGAAGCTGTTATTTTTGACTATGTTGGTGGTGCACAGTGTTATTGTAGTCGGTTCATCTACGCTGCTACATAAAACACCAGATACTAGGATAAGATGAGAATTTTCATAGCTAAACATGCACTAAATTTATGCAAATAAAACTCTGTAGGTATATTCTACATATAACACAATGTAGGGAACCGGTCACATGGAAAATGCTGTGCAAGGTGCAGGCGGCTTGTTATAGAGCAGGGGTCGGCAACCGTCAGCACTCCAGCCGTTGTAAAACTGCAACTCCCAGCATGCATACTTTGTCTGCTGTTCTTGGAATTCCCATGGAAGTGAATGGAGCATGCTGGGAGTTGTAGTTTCACAGCAGCTGGAAGGTTGCTGACCCCTGTTATAGAGGAGGAGGAGCTGAGCAGAATGATATATAGGTCTGTGGGTAAATATTCAATATAAGGGGGCGTTCACACTACCGTCGGTGTCCGACATGTAGTGTCCGCTCCTAGTGTCCGCTCAAAATCTGTCACGGACACTAGGAGCGGACACTAGATGTGTCCGTGACACCTGTCATTCACTTGAATGGGCATCGGGTGCGTTCTTTTGCACTCCGTGCCCGTCCTTCCCTGTCCCTGCATGCAGGGTTCCTCTGTCCGCTTGAGAAGTCGGACATCTTCTCTTGCGGACAGGGAAGGACGGGCACGGAGTGCAAAAGAACGCACCCGATGCCCATTCAAGTGAATGACAGGTGTCACGGACACAGCTAGTGTCCGCTCCTAGTGTCCGTGACAGATTTTGAGCGGACACTAGGAGCGGACACTACATGTCGGACACCGACGGTAGTGTGAACGCTCCCTAACTCGTCATCATGTTACTTCCTGGGGAGTCCAGGGGGCGGGTCCTATTCAGTGGCTGACAGCTATTTACATAATTATACACGGAAGGCTCTGAGTAACTCCACCCATTGGACTCCAGGAGTTGGGGGGAGGGTGCAGCTACATCCACTTTGCTGGCATGATAAAATGCTATATTTTTGTTCCGCAGCCAAAATGCCACCATTTTTTACATTGATTTGTGCCGATTGTGCTTTTTTGTTTTTCAAATCCGGCAATGTCTACCTGGTTTATATGATGCATAGTTTTATACCTAATGTATTACTTGTAACTTTCTTTTGCACACTGCACTTCTAACGCCACCCAAAAATACTTCTTAGTGAACATTGGCGCAATGGCGTCCTCTGGACTCGTATAGAATTTATGAAACCGTGTTTGAGATGTTTAATCAATTTATTGCAATAAATTCACTGGTGGAAAATAAGTCAAAATAAAATTCCTTTAGAATAACATTAGCCCCAGTGTGTGCACTCTCATTACTGTCTATGTAGACTTTAGAAATCTCCTTCGCCAGGCTGTCCGTGTCCCCAGGACATCAGCAGCACAAGGACTAGGTCAAGTGTGAGACCGGTGCCTGCAAGGGACCGCAGGGGTTTTTTGCAAGTGGATTTTGACGCGGCATCTGCATCCAAATCTGCCTGAAAAATTGCCTCTCATTCATTTCAATGGGAGTCCCTTGCAGACAAACAAAAATATAGCCGGTCTTTTTGGCTGCTTAATCTTTGGTACATCCTCACCGACAAGGAAGCTTTACCTTTACAAGTATAACATAAGGGATTCATTACAGTTTCCCATATCGCTTTGTTTGTCTCGCTATTTTACGTAAATGGATTCTAGGAATATCCATAAGGAATAAAACAAACACTTATTGTCAATTTGTAATCCAGGACTTTTGGGAACGGTCTGGCCTCCCATTCCAGGGCTTAGCGAGATAATGGTTTGTATGACTCATTGTACTGCGCTTCGCCCTATATGTGGACTATTGTCTCTTAACGTGACTGCGAGCGGGAATTGATGGAGTCCATACAATGTATAGCTTAAGTTGAATGCCCTTTAGGCTGCACATGTTGAGTTACTGCAGAGTCAGCGGTCACCGGGATCAATACGGTAGTAAATAGCCATATGCGGCTTCGGTTGGGTAGTAGGAGGCCATTACTTACCTGTAGTGGGCAAGAGGGTTAGGCAGGTGTGCAAAGTAAGAATGCTTCCAAAAATTCAAGGGTTAATAGTTTAGTTTTACCAATTACCGTGACGGGAAAAACTGCGACAGTAAAGCATTGTGGTTCTTCCTGCAGCGCTTTGAACAGAAAGTTTGCGGTGTTTTCCTCCGCGGACTTTCTGTTACAATGTATCTATTTGGAAGAAATAAGTGACATGCTGCGATTTCCACAACCACAATGGTTTTGGAAATCGCAGCGTGTCCACGCTGAGGTTTTTCCTGCACAGCAGGCATGGGATTTGCAAGAATCCCATCCACTTTGCACTTTGCACTTTGTCACAGAGTAAAGTGAAGTTTCCGATTGTGAAGTTGGTCTTTGTAATCGCATTACGATATCACTCGGTAAATGTCAGGCCTGATCAGAAGATGTGATGTGAAGAACGCTGCAGAGAAGTGGAAACCGACGAAAGAACGGAAAAAAAACGGCAAATTAATTTCAAAGACATTACTGAAGGGAATAGCGGAAGCTTTATAGCAGGCGGGGACGGATTGTGAGAGAAGTAATATTCCAGAAGAGACGGCTTCTACTTGAAGAAAGAACATTCGCTTGGTGAGAAGATACCGGAGATTGGTCGGCACCAGGATTAGCGGCAGAAACTCATCGCCATAGATCCTGGGCCGCCGGGGAATTAATATCATTTTATAGGCACTTTATATCATATAAAAAACAACTTAGAGAGATGGAAGCGAATCAGACGCAGACGGCCATTACGCATGCGCAAAATGTCAATGATGTTAGTGATGAAAGTTTATTATACCAGATACAGGACAGGGGAAAGTGGGCCCAGGGTAAAAGACTAATGGGGTCCCGTGGCTTCTTGTTGAGATCCTCTATGCGTCTCATGAATTAGGAGGCAATAGGTCCAACTAGACCCAACACAGCCTTAAAGGGATCCTATTAGAGATGAGCGAGTGCTATTCGAATAGCATGCACCCATAGGAATGAACGGATGCAGCCGGCACGTAGGGGGTTAAGTGGCCAGCCGCTGGCAAAGTCGGTGTGCCGGCCACTTCCATTCATTCCTATGGGTGCGTGCTATTCGAAACGGCTGTTTCGAATAGTACTCACTCATCTCTAGATCCTATCATTAGAATCATTAGAATCATTTTCAGGCCTACAAAGTCGGAAAAGCCTTAAGAAAGTCTATTCTTCCCCTTCCTTTAGATGTCTTCCCCGCACCGCCATTCTGATGACATTCACAGTTTTCATCATATGCAAATGAGTCTCTAGACAGCACAGGGGGCGTCCCCTGTGCTGCCTGCAGACTCTTTAGTGACGCCCTCCTCCTTCTTCTCACGACCGCCTCTTTTCCACGTCTTCAAACAAAGCGCTGACTGCGCATGCGCGGCGACCATTTTCTTGTGGCCTCTTACACGATTGTCCCTATGGCCGCCGCACATGCGCAGTCGGTGCTTTCATTTGAAGACGTGGAAAAGAGGCACAATTTTCGCCCTTTTTGGATGGAAACCATTATAGTCCTTTTGAAGCAGATTAGGTTTCCGGTCGGGTCATTCACTTGGGGACCTGAATACAGGCAAGAACCGAACGTAACAGCGACAAGCAGCACAGATTCCCCGTGTCCAGTTACAGTGGGTAAAAATTGTGTAAAAAATATTAAAAAAACAATGAAGTCCTCCAATGTTCTTTAAGGATCTTTGAGGGACCCACAAAAATTAAAATGAATAAATAAATTTTTTAAAATATTAACCAAAAAAAAACGCCTTTCACCCCATTTACCGCGTCACCGATAGCAGGTACTTAATTACTGTAAAATAGACGATATACTAGTAGCAGAAATAAAATAGCGAAAACCTAAAAAAATACTATTTTAAAAAAATAAATGATGAAAATCAAAATGCTAAGGAAAAAAAAAGCAAAAATCCACGTTGCTAGCCCAAATAAGGGTCACATTAGAAGTCGGGGACTCTGTGCCCCATTCTGACAAAAATGGCAGGCAGAACCTGGGTGGAGACCCGGCAGACCCCATTATAGTCTATGGGGTCCATGGTTTAGGTGGATAGGGTTTCCGTTTTGTGTCCCCAGGACTCCCCAGCTCAGTGATGTCATAGAGAGGAATCCTACAGACTCTTCGTGCAAAAATGATAGAAATATACAATTAAATAAATGCAATTCCATTTGTGTAGACGGCATCGCCACGTGACCGAAACGTCTGTGCTTGGACAAAAGTGTCATAGCAAAGGTGCAATGGGCCGAAAATTTGGTGCATTCAGAAACTGCAGATAGAAATACTTTCCTCCCATTTACATGGAAACCTCTGTGGCTCAGCGGTTGTACGGCTGTCATGTGGCGTGACCAGTGTCGCCGTTCCACCTAACAGCGCCGTGACCCACCCAACAACTATTGTCTTCCATGATTTGTAACCAGTTCTGGTATTGGAGGAGGAATTGTTACCTTTTTCTTGTACATAGTACATGGCGTACAAGCTTAACTTTCCTTCATGGTGTACAGTGTTGTGCAAAAGTTTTAGGCAGGTATGAGAAAATGCTGCACAGTAAGAATGCTTTCAGAAACAAAATGAAATGTAAATTGTATCAATATTTGGTGTGACCCTTGCTCTTTGTCTCCCATCAGTTCTTCTCGGTACTTGCAGACAGTTTTTGCCAGAACTGGGCAGGGAGGTTGTTCCCGCCGCCATCTTGGAGAACTAAGCCCAGATCTTCTGTGCATGTTGCTTGTCCAATCCGTCTGTCTCTTCATGTCATCCCAGACAGACTGGATGATGATGGAATCATGGCTATAGCTAATAAACTATTAACCCTTCTATCTCTGAAAGCCTTCTCGCTTTATAGTAACATAACACCTTAGACTCGGTCTATTCCATCCTCACATCTGTAGATCCAGAATCATTCCCGTCTTTTATACTTTACAGTAACATTTCCTAGGATATAATCTGTCGCCCTAGTCTACACTGTAGCCATATATAGCTTCTTATAAGTGTAATAGGATTACTCTTTGTTTTATAGGATCGCATTGATGGCGATCAGTACCGTAATACTTGTCCGTTACACAATGGACTTCTGCGTCTGATCTGGTTAAAGTGCCAATAATAGGGACTCTCGGATCTAATCCTCGCCGAGCTCGCAAACAACAGGTCGTGGAAGCGGGAGCCATGGATACTCTGTGCTTGTATCAGGCGGATGTAACCTAAACCCTGGAAGGCAAACAAATCTAAAATTTCATTGCATTATTTACCTAATCCCTGAAAGTGCAAGGCATGAATGGGCCTGACCGTGCACACGAAGGGTTACTACTGTATATATAAGTATATATATATATATATAGGTCTATATATATGTATAGGTCTGACCGTGCTGGTGGATATGTGGTGGGTGGATGTGCAATGAACCCTTTAAGAGTTTATAAATCATTTTTGTAAAAAAAATATTGGGTTTTTGCATTGCATGGAACTGCATGTGTGTAAGACCAGGAGGTGACCTTAGGGTTGGGCACAATGTCTTCTAGAAGCCACCTAAGACATTGGTCACTTACATACAGACCAGGTAAAGACTGCAGAGATTAACCCTTAAGTACTATCATGGTGTCTATCCTAATGATATGTCTATGATAGACACCATGATAGTGCTTAAGGGTTAATAGAGGACTCTATAAGGGGGATATACGAGGTGTCCATCAGTGGGTAAGTTCAACCTATGACCACTATAAAAGAAGAACAAAGTGACATTATCCCCATGCCAGCGTTAGTTTATGACGGACCAGTCTCACCAAACCAGTTGGATCCAATATAATGCGGTATTTTTTATTACTGGATCTAGTTTAGGTTGTCAGAATCGATGACACATGGTGAAAGCCAGGACTGGTGTTGGGCAAACCTTGCGAATATGTTCAAGGTTCCGAGAGTCTGAAGACGCCCCAGGGTGTTAAAACCTAAAAATTTGAGTTGGGTTAAACTCAAAATTTTGGGAAAATTAATAAAGAACCCGAGTCATTACAAACCGGTAAATCCTGAGCCAACCCCGACCAGATCTAGGACCTTAGGTGAATTTTTTGTTACTGTATTTTGCATCTGAGTCGCGCAATTTTTTGCAATCTGGTATTTTCTGAAATGAGAGTGGTGTGACGATATGGATTCTAGTGGGGTAATAGTTCACATTTTTTTTACATGGCGTCCTATACGAATATCCATTTTATGTGTTTGTTTAACCACTTCCGGACCGCCCATAGAGTATATACGTCCGGGAAGTGGTTGCCTTGTTCTGACAGGACGTACCGGTACGAGATCGTGCAGCTGCTGATACTGGGAGCAGCTGTAACTTCAGCCAGAGCTCCCAGAGAGAAGGCAGGGAAGGTTTATTCCCTTCCCTGCCTTCTCGATCGCTGTGTATACAGCACTCAATGAGTGCTGTATACACGGCTATGGGCACCGCCATGATGCGGCCACCCTCTGACCCGGCGTTCACGTGTTCCGCCGGGCTCAGTGTCTTACAAAAGCTGCTGGTTCCTACAGGACCGAGATCAGCTCTGTATACTGTGTACTGTATACAGCGTGCAGGAGGCTGGATTCCTCCTACAACTGGGGCTAAATGTACCAGCCTCAGTTGCAGGGGAAATCAGCCTCCCTAACAAAAAAAAAAAGTGATCAGATGTCCAAAAAGGTCTCTTATCACCTTATGGGGACACCATCTGAAAAAAAAAAAAAAAACAGTTAAAAAATATAAATAAAAATTTTTGAAAAAAATAATAAAATAATACGCTAATAAAACGCCGTTATTAAAGGTTATAGCCCCACCCCCCACAACACCATACAAAATAAAAATTACCGTAACGGAGAGGAAAAACTATTTTATTAAGTTTTTCAGTAGCACTTTGTGTTATTAAATAATAAAAAAATTAATAATGTGAAAACCAGACAAAATTTCCCTCCTATTTTCTTTATATTTTCCCGGATATAAAAAAATTAAAACACATTCGAAAATAAAAACAACATAAAAATAAAGCCCTATGTGTTCCTGAAAAAAGACGCAGAAATTAGTCGAATGAGACGTAGGAGAAAAATGTTACAGCCCTCAAAACCGCACATACAAAAAAAATAAATAAATAAAAAGTGTCTTGTCCTGGACCACAAGTGGTTAATGTATCCATAAGGGACGGACAGTAAATGGACATATAAGAAGCAGCGAAAACATAACTTAAGTAGGAATCTAGAAGAGTTGGAGGTTTGGTCGGGGAAGTTACAAATGTCTTCAATGTAGAATATGGATTTAGGGTGAGAAACAAATTTTACAACAATGTATCAGATAATAGAAGACTCCGTAGTGCTGACACTGAGAAGGGCTCCGGGATGTTTGCAGACAGTGAACTTTAGCAGCCAGAGCCAAGGCAAATGACACCGTGTCATAAAAAGTTGCCATGTAATCCTAACCATCTGGAGGGAAAATATCAGCAGAAAAATACAAATTATTCAAAGCACGTTTTGCTGATCAACATGTTTCCATATAAAATAGAATCTGAAATATTCTAGTCGTCACATCGGAGCGCACATTGGAGTCGGCTGATCCCTTCTGTTTCCTGAGTCTGAGCTTTGCTGTATAGACTGTGTCAGATTCAGCAGAGTCATCACATTATCATTAGAAGGTGTTATGGAGAGCTTAGGGGGAGTTCTCAGTACTGTTAATAAAGCCTGTTGCTTGGATACGTCCTAGGATAAGAACAATGGACATTAATGGCAATAGAGTGACAAAGGCAGACCATGTCTGTTACTTTTCTGACTGAAGAAAAGACCCGAATGTGCAACTTTTTCAAGTATACAAACATGACGGAAGAAAGCTTTCATCGTGTTGTTTCGTTTGCATCTGTCACTTGCCGGTAATGTCCGTTGCTCTCATCCTATGATTGATAACGTAGACAAGTAACTCTTTGCACACAGATACGGCCACTTCCTGGAGACTGTATTCATGTACTGACTCTTTTCTGACCCCCTTTCTTTGCTGCTGCCATGAAGCACAGATACCCTGTTATACTGGCTATGCAAGCAAGGCAGGGACAATGTCTGTGTCTCCATTATGGCGTCTTCCAAGGAAGGTTTTATAGTTATGATTATAAATTAACTATAGAAATTCAATAGACTTATGTGCGGGTATCACAATGGAATTTGGAGTAGTCTGCACCTGCACTAACATAACCATATTTACATTTGCGGAATATTTAAACATTTTTGCAAATTGAAACAATTACAAATTTTGCAGATTTGTGCAAAGATTTTCTCTGATCATCTAAACCAGGGGTAGGGAACCTTCACCTCTCCAGCTGCTGTGCAACTACAACTCCCAGCATGCTCCATTCACTTCCATGGGAGTTCCAAGAACAGCAGAGCCAGTATGCATGCTGGGAGTTGTAGTTTTGCAACAGCTGGAGAGCCGTACGTTCCCTTGCCCTGATCTAAGCGGTAACATCTGTTGTTTTGATTGGTTAACAATGGATACAACTTGTCAGAAACTCAGCCATGATTTCTTATTGAGGACAGGTTTTAAGGCAGGAGCACTACATATATGAGAAGATAAGCACATGATCATGGCTGGGTTTCAGTGTATAGAAATTTCCTACATTCATGGTCATATCCATTGGCAACAAAACAAGACAACAGACTGTAACCCAAAGATGATTAGATAAAAACTTGCAAATGTTTACATTTTTTAATTTCTCTGTCAGACTGGGGCAGTGTATAGTCTGCCCTCTCTCATCCATTACTAATACCACTGGTTTTACATGCAATTCTGCCAGGAGTAACTGTACAATGTGTGTGAAGGTTGTGAGAAGAATAAGCCCTTCCCCTCCTCATTCACTGTGTGAAGATAGAACAGACCCTCCTCCTCCACTAACTTACAGTGATAACTATGGACAGAAATTCCCTAGTAACAGGGAGTGCGCAGCAAATTAGTTAGAAAGGAGACACCAAGTAGCAGGAACTTTGGAGAGGTTTCAGGCAGAAAACAGCAACATTCTTTAACAAAGTTCATTACATTTTGTTGAGTCACATGCTCTATGAAATGAAACTAAGTTGTCTGGAAAGTTAGTGACCCCTTTAACTTTTTACAAATTTAAATATGGTTATGTTCATGGGAATATTCCTTTAAAGGGGTCACTTCTCAAAATAATAGGCAAATGCTCCCACTGAAATGAATAGATTGAGGGCGTGTATGTGTCCCCCATTCTCAGACCCTCCCCAATCAGCAATTTATTGTCCATCCCATGGCTGGAGGATAGATATTTTGTTATGGCTAAAGAAATAGAACAATGTCATCATACTTACAGGAATAAAGTGAATGGTGGGGAATCTCTGGACTGCCGATCGAAACATGAAATGCCTGCAAGGATAGAGCATCAGACGGCGTCTTGGTATTATTATGGTACATACAGGTGCATTGCAATCGCTGGTACACAGACAATGACTATCCAAATAACTTACAGGTCAGTTGTTCTACTCTACATTGCTGTGATAACAAGGCTCCGCACCTGCTAATCATTCGAGGCTACAAGGTTGTCACTGTTATGGCAACAACAGAAATAGATTTTGTTCATCAATGAGTCACGAAAGACTGTTCATATCACTGAGGATGATGCACCAGGGTATAGAAATATCCGTCTTCCTCTGCCCACTGTAGTTGTACCAAAGGCCACCGGCTTGTAGAAACGAACAAATAACATCAGAACAAAGAGATCTCAGATCTAAGGAAAGCGTTTTATTACAGAGTAGATCCCAGGGCTATGGAGTAGAGGTCTGACTTGTGGCGTCGTAGTCGTAGTCAGATAAAAAAAAAGTTACTGACTCCGGGTTCCAAATGAAACGTCTAATTATTTTAAGTGATACGATACAATTATTGACATTGTATAATTAGAGGCAGAACTTGTTACATAGTTACTTTCTTAGGAAATCAATCACTGTTGTTGTTTTTTTTACTGAATTGTCCATCATTAATGAAGGAGTAGATGTCAACCCCAAGAAATCAGTGTCCTATGTGAATAGAGCTCTATTCAGTACTAGAGTCCTTAAAGGGATCCTATCATTAAAAAAAAATAAAAAATTTCTGCCTACCATGTAGGAATAGATTTAAGAAAGGCTACTCTTCTACCACCTTTAGATGTCTTCTTTGCTGCCGTTCGGTATATAATCCGGTTTTCATCGGTATGCAAATGAGTTCTCTCGCAGCACTGGGGGTGTCCCCAATGCTGCGAGAGAACTCTCAAGTGCTGGCTCCATCTTCTTCAGGAACGGGTCTTCTTCGCGTCTTCTTTCGGTTGTTGGCTTCAAACTTCTAGGCCTAGGGCAAAGCCAACTGCACATGCCCGCCGGCTGCAAGAAAATGTCCGTTTCACAGTATTGCAATGAGCCATTTTCCTGTGGCCGGCAGGCATGCACAGTCGGCTGCGCAAGGCCTAGAAGTTTGAAGCCACCGCTGGAAGAAGACACATAGAACACCCATTACTAAAGAAGATGGAGGTGGTGATGGAAGAACCTGGTAACAAGTGTTTGATTTCCTTACAGTGCCCCTACAGGAGAAATGAAACATTACACATTCCATATTGCAATCAATGAGCTATGAATGTATTGCACGACAATGTTGGGTCCTCCAGAAATGTGAGCTGCCCTTTATAACTTCTCTGCTTTGGCTCCTATATAAAGGTTTTGATTGATAGAGTCCTATAGTAAGTCAAATGCTCCAATAGGGTTTTCTAAACCAGACAACTCCCTTTGAAGTGAGGTCACCAGCACTTTGCTCCTGCACCCTGGTACATGTCATAGCGAGTGTATAAGATTAGAAAAAGGTGAGTACTCTCGTTCAGGAACAGTGCCACACCTGTCTATAGGCTATGTCTGGTACTGCAACCCTAAAATGAATGGTACTAAGCTGCAATACAATAAAAGAAAAAGAAAAAAAATTGTGGACAATCCCTTTAAGTTCTAAATGAAAACACAGCCATTGTTCTTTGTTTTCTTATTGCCTTTGATTTCAACCTTATTTTTTGGCTTGAAGCTAAAGCCAAATGTGATAGCGGAGGCCGGCAATGAACAACAGCTGGAGACAGCAGGACGCCCAAATCACTTCTGCGGTGTTTCATTATATTTTAGGACATGAGATGTATTGCCATATAATATTGTACAGCATAAATCAGCAGATTGTTAATTAAGAGTATGGCGTCTGGTAGCAGCGGGTGCGACGGGAACGCAACTGTATATGTCACCACTTTTATCCTTAGGATTGATATGCTGAGCAGGTAGAGGGACAGCTAAAGCAATATGAGGGCCCCGACATACAACTCCCAATATCTAGTGTGACATTGTGTAATCTATGTGCATGATACTCAGTACTTACCACCCTGACATAGGGGCCAGAGAAAAAGCGAGGAGCTGAGCTGTGTGATATATAGGTTATATGATAGAGGAGAGAAGCTGAACTGTGTGATATATAGGGTATATGATAGAGGAGAGAAGCTGAGCTGTGTGATATATAGGGGTATATGATAGAGGAGAGAAGCTGAGCTGTGTGATATATAGGATAGAGGAGAGAAGCTGAGCTGTGTGATATATAGGTTATATGATAGAGGAGAGAAGCTGGGCTGTGTGATATATAGGGTTATATGATAGAGGAGAGAAGCTGAGCTGTGTGATATATAGGGTTATAGGATAGAGGAGAGAAGCTGAGCTGTGTGATATATAGGGTTATATGATAGAGGAGAGAAGCTGAACTGTGTGATATATAGGGTATATGATAGAGGAGAGAAGCTGAGCTGTGTGATATATAGGGTTATATGATAGAGGAGAGAAGCTGAGCTGTGTGATATATAGGGGTATATGATAGAGGAGAGAAGCTGAGCTGTGTGATATATAGGGGTATATGATAGAGGAGAGAAGCTGAGCTCTGTGATATATAGGGTTATATGATAGAGGAGAGAAGCTGAGCTGTGTGATATATAGGGTTATATGATAGAGGGAGAGAAGCTGAGCTGTGTGATATATAGGGTTATATGATAGAGGAGAGAAGCTGAGCTGTGTGATATATAGGGTTATAGGATAGAGGAGAGAAGCTGAGCTGTGTGATATATAGGGTTATATGATAGAGGCGAGAAGCTGAGCTGTGTGATATATAGGGTTATATGATAGAGGAGAGAAGCTGAGCTCTGTGATATATAGGGTTATATGATAGAGGAGAGAAGCTGAGCTCTGTGATATATAGGGTTATATGATAGAGGGAGAGAAGCTAATAAAAATGGTATTGAAGTCAATGGGAGTCTGATTTTTACACGTGTATTTTGACAAAATCAGCTGGCGTTTCCATCATGTGCAGGCCGCTCTGCTTTATACTTCTCCCAGTGTCTCTTGCTCGGACTCTATTAGTTGCAGAGAATTTCTTTAGCCTTAGTCTCTATTTCCAGTAATAAATCTGCTACTTACTTGCAGTGATGTTGGTGCACTGGTGGAGCGATGAGATTATACTGACAGGGATCTGTGTTTATGTCCTGAAAATTAGATGTGAAATACAAATTATCAATGACATATTATATTAGAAGGGTTTGTTACCCACAGACGAGTTGCACAAACCCTTAATATACATTAATAGTCATAGACTGTGATGGGGATATACTGTACCTACCTAAGCCTCTGATTTCATACAGGATTGTCTGTCTTAGAAGCATTGCATCTTGGGAGCCATGCCACCAATAATACAGTAGGGTTGGGGAGGGGGCTTAACATACCATATTTGCAATTGCTACAATTGCTACATGCAGTTGCACAATGGCCTAGTATCAAGGGGGGCACTGTCACCTTAAAAACAAATTCCTATTGTGTATTAGAATCCATATAAAGCACTCTGCTAAGGATTTCAAGGCTCACAAATGGTGATGGATGGTTAGACATAAGGAGGTGCACTGCTCTGTAAGAGCTAGCCGTCACTAGGGCCGTACCTGCCATAAGTCAAGATGAGTGTCTCGCCTCAGGCGGCAGATTTCTGAGTCCCTGAGAGATTTGTCTCACGGGTTTAGCCCATCGGTGTTGTTTGGAGAGAACATGTCTGAAGCAGAACTGCTAATATTATACTCTGAGTTCTCTTCAGATCCCACAGTATAATGAGCGGAGTCCTAGAGGAGGTGATCAAATATAAGAATGTTACTCACCTCCCCAGGGCTTCTTCCAGTCTCAGAGAAATCATGATAGACGTCAGAGACTGATGAGGCCTGTGATTGGGCTTCAGCGGTCATGTGGGCCATGCCGGTACCATGCATGTTGCATGACCAAAGAGAATGGTGGAAACTGGAGTGTTGGAAACATTTGAGGCTATTTTTTAATGATACACCTGTCCCGGGCACCTCCAGAGTTTGTTCGATTCCTGGCAACCCCTTTAAGCTGAGCACTGAAACTGGGTACATGTCCACGTCTTACTTCAATGACAATACGTGGGCTGGGGCTTAGTGACATATCTTAGGTGGCTTCTGTGCTGGTGCACAGGGTTAGTCAGGCAAGGGGATTCCATGTCAATTTTCGCCTCATGCAGCAGAAAGCAACAGTGGTAGTCAAGTCTAATTTTTGCCTCATGCAGCAGAAAAGCTAGAATTGGCCCTGGGGCCCAGATATTGTCTGTTCCTAGTTACAATCTTCGTGCACAAAACTAGATGCATGATGCCTGGAATTTTGCAAAAAATGTGGCAAATTTCATTGAATTTCATATTTCATTCTGTCGGTAGGAATACCCAGTATACAGGATTACGGGCGCTCAGCACTTTGTGCCTGATATTTGTAGCTCAGGCCTGGAGGTAAAGGTGACATTAACAATGGCTGTCTGTTATTTACCAAGTGGAGAGAGAAATAGGACGGAGGGATCGAGCTGTAAGGAAAGGTGAAAAGGTTCTGCCGCTAATATGGCTGGAGTTGACAACCCGACTCTTGGTAATAGAAAATCACCTTTAGCTACAAAAAAATCTATAATGTATGAACAGTGCGGTCTGTCCAGCCGAGGAGACCCCGGGAGAAGAATATCTGCGGATTCTTATAAGCTGAGGACGTAGATCTATTGTAATGACTCCAAGAATACTCATCAATTAGGAGAGGTCTCATCCGAAATAGGAAGGGGTTCAGTATAATACCGAAATAGGGGTAAGAGTAATGCTGGTTGGTCCTTGTTCACATTACTTTTGAGTATGATCACGCTATTTAATTCAGTGAAACAAAAAGGCATGCTGACACCAAAGGGCTCACTTAAAGGGGTTGTCTGGGATAAATTAAAACTTTACCCCTAAGCTAAACCCCTTCCCCCCCCCGCCTAACTTGTACATACTCCCTTTACAACAAAAATGTATATAACCCATATGCCTGGGGTGGTCCGTTTTGGCGCTTCCGGAGATGGGAGGCCACTAGGGTTGAACCGATCTTGAGATTTCAGGATTGATTTTAAAATCCGATTTCCGATCATTTTCCAGCTGATCCCGATCATGAATTTTGCTCGATCGCTCATCGGAATCTGATCATTTCCGACCCCTATCGCGCAACCCTAGTCAATGCTTCTCTATGGGAAAAATCACTTTTAGGGTTGAGCTGATCTTGAGATAACCTCTGACCTCAATCCCGCTGGAAAAGATCCAGCGGGATCGGAATTCCAATCGCGATCGTGAAATTTACGCTGATCTTTTCCGATCCCGATTGCTCAACCCTAGAGGCCACCGGTACTCCTCTCTCCTCCTTGTGGCTCCCATAGTGTAATGTCACCCCCATTGTGGCCACCACAATATAATGCCCAGCGCACCATGACCCTCATAGTATAATGTTCCCCTTTATATGCCCCCACAGTATACTGTAGCACTCAATGTGGTTCCTCACAATATGATGTCCCTCTTAATTTGGCCCCTAAACTATAATGTCCCGCTCAATGTAATTCCTCACAATATGACGTCCCCTTCAATGTGGCCCCCACAATATAATGCCTTGCTCATTGTGATCCCCACAGTATAATGTCCCCCTTAATATGCCTCCACAGTATAATATCCCACTTTAATATAACCCCACAGTATAATGTTCCCCTAAATGTAGCCACCACAATATAATGCCTTGCTTATTGTGGCCCCACCGTATAATGTCCCCTTTAATATGGCAACCACATTGTAATGTCCCCCACAATGTGATCCCCACAGTATATTGTCCATCTTAATATGGCATCCACAGTATACTGTCCACCTCAGATTGGCCCCCACACTATAATGTCCCCTTAATATGCCCCGTAATATACTGTCCACCTCAATTTGACACCCACACTATAATGTCCCCCTTAATATGCCCCACAGTATAATGCCCCCCTTAATATGCCCTGTAGTATACTGTCCACCTCAATTTGGCCCCCACACTATAATGCCCCCTTAATATGCCCCAAAGTATAATGTCCCCCTTAATATGCCCCGTAATATACTGTCCACCTCAATTTGGCCCCCACACTATAATGCCCCCTTAATATGCCCCACAATATAATGTCCCCCTTAATATGCCCCGTAGTATACTGTCCACCTCAATTTGGCCCCCACACTATAATGTGCCCCTTAATATGCCCCGTAGTATAATGTCCACCTCAATTTTGCCCCCACACTATAATGCCCCCCTTAATATGCCCCAAAGTATAATGTCCCCCTTAATATGCCCGTAGTATAATGTCTGCCTCAGTGTGGCCCCCAAAGTATAATGTCCCCCTTAATATGAGCCCCACAGTATAATGCTCAGATGAGTTGAATCCGGTACTTTGGCTCAAAAAAACTTCAGCAAAATCTGCAACAAAAAATCTGCGTCTCTGCAACGTGCGGCCTCAGCCTCATAGAAATACCGAAATGTAAAAACGCGCGTACTCCAGAAAACATTGTCAGCGTTCACACTGTGCTATCTTATGGAGCCCTGCAATACAGGAATGACTAATAACCAATTTTAATGAACCCTTTGCCTTACCTTATCTTTCACCCCAAGGGCCGCAGCACTTCTCGAGGTCGCGTGGAATGAAGATGAACGTGGGAGTTGTTCCACCAGGTCGCAGAATTCTGGGATCTTGTAGCAGCCGGGTAATAAAGCCTCTCCGGATCCCGCTCTGCTCAGGGGCTTTTTCCGGCCTTGCCCTTTGAAGCTGTAGGTTTGCTGAACAGGATTAAGTTTTGCCTCTTGGAGAAAATCTCGGATGTTATAGATCCCTGGACGAGGGGAGTCCTGATGATAAATTATCGATGCAGTCACTCACATCAGAATTAAAGGGACTTGCATCCATATATGTGAAATTATGCTTAAAGGGGTTTCCCAGGATCTAAAGGTAATTGATGTTATGATCCATCCACAGGATAAGTCATCAGTATCAGATCAGTCGGGGTCCGACACTGTCCCAATTTCGGATACTAGATATACAGTCAGAAGCAGCCCTGCATTCATTCCATTGAGTGGGAGCGAGGCTGCAGTTCCAGGCACCACCACTACAGTGTATGGCGCTCTGTCCACTGTATATAGCTTCTGGTCCATACAGTGTAATGGTGGCGCCTGGAACTGCAATCCCACTTCCATTCACTTGTATACAAGCGGTAGTATATTGTTTGGGACGGGGTCTGGGTGTCGGACTCCAACCGATCTGATACTGATGACCTATCCAGTGGGTAGGACTTCAGGATCAATTTCTTTCAGGTTCTGGACAATCCCTTTAAATATAAATAAGCAAGTTTACAAATAGTTTTGATTATAAATATGATACTGTTTTGTGTTTACAGCCCTGATGCAAACCTATGTGTATCCATGTAACAGACTACAAACAATCCAATCCTACAGTCATACTGCTCTCCAGTTAGCAGGTAGTCGGATACAGAGGTAGTCAGATAGTACGGCAGACAGCACTACATGGCACTATTATTGGTTTGACAGACTCCCTCTAAGTTCGGCACATTCTCACAATGATACAATTGTAACCTTTACATTACAGACACATATAGTAGAATGAATGGGGTAGGTCGGGCCCCCTTGTCATCCGCCGCACTCCCCTCCAGTATATGACTCCTATACATGTGCGTGCTTACCCTGAATGAGTACAACCACCAAGCGTCCCTCTCTGTAAACAGCTTCTCCTGTTCGCCTTCTGGATCCTGTTAAGCAGAACATATATACAATGAGGTGCAATAAATATCGCCATAGATTATAATAACACGTGAAATAAACGACCGCAGATGTCCGCGGAATACAAAGCACATCAGCAATATCAATACCAGTCAGGATCTAGTGTAATAACTAGGAGATATACAGTATAAGTGCAGAAGGAGCGACTACGTACGGCCATTGTTGTGTCCGGAACGCGATGGATACAAATAATACAAACAATACAACATTCACACCCAGAGCTGCAAACACTCTGCACACAAACACCTAACAACAAGTGTCACCGCAAGGCTCCTGCTCAGGTCTTAGATGGATGTAGAGGAGGGACTATGACAGACTTAAGGACCTCCAACGCACCATGACGGGGGTCATTCCAAAAACACTAACAATTATAATACCTGTAAAAGACTAAGAAAAAACTAGAAAAAAAAAACATGTTGGGTATTGTTTTATGTTTTGTTAATGTACATATAGGGCGTTGGGGTTCCAGTGAAGAAACCTAGCCTGCCTCATCAGACGCTGGACAGACCCCTTAGATAATACATTCTTGTTGTCTGCAGCCACCGCAAGGTGTGGCTCCCCAAAGTCATCGCCACTAGCAGGACATACACAGTATATAGCCTCCTTATGGGACCCCATACAGTATATTGTCTAAATTACCGGCCTCCACATAGTAAATGCCCCTTTAATAGCCGTCCACACAGTATATTGCCCATTTACTAGCACCTCACACAGTATATGCTCCCATTCCAGACCCCTATACAGTAAGGGCCCCCCAATAGTGACTTTAGTCCGTGACCTGCTGGATTACTCCAGCGAGTGACAACCGCTATTTACTTACCGATCAACACTCCAGCTCACGGCCACTTCCCTTTTGGGCACCAGGAGGTCCCATTCAACGTCAGTGATGTCATGTGGGATGCACAGGGCCCCCTGGAGGCCGCAGCCCCTGCTACAGCTGTTATCCGGCTAGTTTCGCCTTTGGCCACTACCAACCTTTAGGGATGACTAGCCTGCATTGATCTCCACAAAGCCTGGCCCCATTTTAGAAAACTTCCCTACAATCTGGCAATGTAGGTAAAAATAATTATCAAATCTGGGGCATTAGGGCTTTATATATATATATATATATATATATATATAATATATAATGAATACGGCAGGAAGAGACAGAAAAAAGTGGCCTAAGTAGGCAAAAAGAAAGGCCAGAGAGGTATTTAGGAAAAAGTCTTTTTTTCCAGAAACAGCGCCACCAATGTCCATGGCTGTGTCTGGTATTGCAGGTCATCCTGAGTCATCTTTGATAAGTTTTTCATCTCATACAATGTGTTTAAAGCTGACAATCTCCTGTATGTTGGGCATGTTGAATTTCGGCATCCCATATCTTTTGCTCCCTTGGGGAGATGTATCCTTACCTAAGTGTCTGACAGAAGTATATTCGGCTTACAGTCTATGTATACAGGTGACATAATGCCAAGGGCACGTTATATACTTTATACACGTCTCAACACTGAAATTGCAACACCAAGAAGGAAAAATCTTAAGAATTATCAGAATCACAGGATCGATAGATATGATAGAAAATGGAAACAAAATATTTACAACGTCTCGGTTTGTTCAGTATTGTGTATGAGGATTCATGTGGCTAAAATATTTTGCTTCCAAACTGCCTTTTATGCCCCTCCCACATGCCACAGACCGGCGCTCGGTGCAAGAAAATGTGACCATTAGCAGATCTTAGCACCTCCGGATATTTCCTCAACTTGCAGAACTTTACGGCTTGTCCTTCTTGGCTGTGCAATTTAACTGTTGAGGAGTGTAATATAGGAGAGTTATTACGTGAATCCTAGTGATGCACGCCTCAGCTGCTGAAGAACATCTTTTTGAAGGTGGGGCTTTGTGTAGCATGTTGATTAAGTGATTTAAAACATCATTCTGTTTATTTTTTATAGGAGGTCTGCAGCATCTAAGGTGTGTTCCTGTGGTTATGCAGCATCTAAGGTGTGTTTTATGCGGTTATGCAGCATCTAAGGTGTGTTTATGCGGTTATGCAGCATCTAAGGTGTGTTTTATGCAGTTATGCAGCATCTAATGTGTGTTTTATGCAGTTATGCAGCATCTAAGGTGTGTTTTATGCAGTTATGCAGCATCTAAGGTGTGTTTATGCGGTTATGCAGCATCTAATGTGTGTTTTATGCGGTTATGCAGCATCTAAGGTGTGTTTTATGCAGTTATGCAGCATCTAACGTGTGTTTTATGCAGTTATGCAGCATCTAAGGTGTGTTTTATGCAGTTATGCAGCATCTAAGGTGTGTTTTATGCAGTGGTGCAGCATCTAAGGTGTGTTTATGTGGTTATGCACCATGTAAGGTGTGTTTTATGCAGTTATGCAGCATCTAAGGTGTGTTTTATGCAGTTATGCAGCATCTAAGGTGTGTTTTATGCAGTGGTGCAGCATCTAAGGTGTGTTTATGTGGTTATGCACCATGTAAGGTGTGTTTTATGCAGTTATGCAGCATCTAATGTGTGTTTTATGCAGTTATGCAGCATCTAAGGTGTGTTTTATGCAGTTATGCAGCATCTAAGGTGTGTTTTATGCAGTTATGCAGCATCTAAGGTGTGTTTTATGCAGTTATGCAGCATCTAAGGTGTGTTTTATGCAGTGGTGCAGCATCTAAGGTGTGTTTATGTGGTTATGCACCATGTAAGGTGTGTTTTATGCAGTTATGCAGAATCTAAGGTGTGTTTTATGCAGTTGTGCAGCATCCAAGGTGTGTTTTATGCAGTTGTGCAACATCTAAGGTGTGTTTTATGCAGTTGTGCAGCATCTAAGGTGTGTTTCATTCAGTTGTGCAGCATCTAAGGTGTGTTTTATGCAGTTGTGCAGCATCTAAGGTGTGTTTCATTCAGTTGTGCAGCATCTAAGGTGTGTTTTATGCAGTTGTGCAGTGTGTTTTATGCAGTGGTGCAGCATCTAAGGTGTGTTTTATGCAGTGGTGCAGCATCTAAGGTGTGTTTTATGCAGTTGTGCAACATCTAAGGTGTGTTTTAGGTGGTTATCCAGTATCTAATGTATGCTTATGTGGTTATGCCACGTCTGTTGTGTGTTTTATGCGATTATGCAGAATCTGATGTGTGGTTTATGTGGTTATGCAGCATCTAATGTATGCTTATATGGTTATGCTGCATCTGTTGTGTGTTTTATACCATTATGCAGTATCTGATGTGTGTTCATGTGGTTATGCCATGTCTGTGGTGTGTTTTATACGATTATGCATTATCTAATGTGTGTTTTATGTGGTTATGCAGCAGTTGATGATTGCATGATGATAATCCGGACAAGAACTGCATGATACACACCACAGCTGCTGAAGAACCTCTTTCTATAAAAATGTTACAAAATGTTAATCAATTTGTAGAAAGAATTTCCTGAAAATATTATCTGCGCCAATTACTTTTGCAGAAGTGATAAGTAGTATCAATGTATTTCCACCTCTCTCCGTATAATCGTCAGGTGCTGACATAACTATGGAATGTTTATGCAAATATTATTTACATTCACGTCAACGGCAAAAAATATGAAACCTATCGTCTAACTGGTTCTGGATACTTCCACCTGGGAAATATCTGTATCTGCCGACAGGTGACATAGAGCCCTGAGATGGCAATCATCAGACAACGTATTCTTTAGAGCCCGGATGTATTACGACAAGGGTGGTAGCCGCTCACGTGAGTCTCACACCCCACCCCGAGCCGCCCTGTCGGACCAGTTTCCCAGCCAAGCTCAATAACTATTGTAAAGCAGCTCCGTCCGTCTATATCTTTTGAAGGGCTAATATTGTTCTCCCTATTACTAGTAAATTGCAGCGTTCGTCATTCTGGTTCAATCCCACTTATTATTTATTTTGTATCACTCGACAGGGCGCATTTACAATAAGCACATACAGCTCGCACATTGTAACGCAGAGTCTGTGCAGCTGTACGAAAGAATTTCTGTTAGCACGCCGTGTGCCAATAATTACGGAGAACAATGTCTGGAACGCATCTCTGGTGTTTTCATTCATTCTTATACGGTTTTACAGATCTGCTGGGCGGCCTGTTTTCCTGTCGTAACGTTGCACATTTTGCATAGAGAGGTGGATGTTTCGGCCGATGCCAAAACAAAGACAAAACCCAGCTTGGTTCTCAGTCATTTCCATTTAGAAGATGACGAAAAATTGTCTTTATTGAAAGAAAACTGCAGAATAGGAAGGAGAATTGGAAACCAATAACCCACGAGAATCATTCCGACAACCATTCATGGGTTTCTCCACCAGTTTCAGGTTGAAACCAGTTTAATAAGTGGAGGCTGGGGAGAATCGGAAACATATAAAAGGGTAAGTTCCCACAGGGTTTGTCGGTCAGGATTTTGAGGCCGTATCTGCCTCAAAATCCTGACCAAAAAGACGTCTCTCATTGAAATCAATGGGAGCTGGTCAGTTCTTTTTTTCCGGGGGCGATTCGTTCCAGCTCCCGGAAAAAGAAGCGAGACGCTCATTCTTCAGACGGATTCACCTCGCGACATCCACCTGAAGACACTCCCTCCCATTCACTTAGGCCTAATCCGATACTTCAACCCAAAACCAGAATGCCTTAAATCTATGGCCTGTATCTGACACTGCTTGTACCATATATATATATATATATATATATATATATATATATATGTATATATAAATATATATATATATATACAAGTTATCACCGACAGATTTAGTAAAATTGGTGCCAAAGAAATCAAATATAATTCCTGAAGCCGCTCTACCTTTCCCTTGTACCAGTCTCGATAAATCTCAGATGTCACATTTTGGGTTATATTTTAGGCAATGTTCTGATAAGGACAAGTCTGGTGCATCCTCATTAAATGCTACACAAGTGATGTGTATAATCTGAGTCACTGCGACCGAGCCAGAAGGGTGCGAGAAACCAGTCCTGACGCCTCTTCATGTCTACCACACTTGTGCCCAGTGACAAGAAATGAGACGTACGGATATGGATAGAGAGAGTCTGTCATCACATAGGAAGATACATTTATTTACTGTCTACACACACACATATATATATATATATATATCCTAATGTTTGCATCTATCTATCTATCTATCTATCTATCTATCTATCTCTGATGCAGCAGAGCTGAGTGTGCAGCAGGGTTCGCATCTCCGGTGTAGGCAAGCTGAGCGCATGGCCAGCACTGCTACATCTCGGCATAGGAATGCATTGACCAGCGTTGATTGGCCGAATGCCATACAGAGTACAGCATTCAGCAAATCAACGCTGGTTCTGCTGGAGGAGGCGGAGTCTAAGATCAGTCCACAGCAGTCTCCATTCTGGTCCGATCTTAGACTCCACCTCCTCACAGACGAGCCTCCGGCAAAACCAGCGTTGATTGGCCGAATGCTGTACTCTGTATGACATTCGGCCAATCAATGCTGGTCAATGTATTCCTATGGGAAAAAGTCAGCTCGCGCATATCGCAAGCTGACAGGGATCCCGACGTAATACAGTGACTTGGGCTTGTTAGATGCCCCCAGACATGCTTCCCAGTTGCATTGCAGAGGTGTTGGCATCATTTCCTGGGGTGTCATAGTGGACTTGGTGACTCTCCTGAGTCTAATATTGGTTTCCCCCTAAACAAGTATTTATTCCCCATAGACTATAATGGGGTTCGATCGAACAGTCGAGTGTTGAGCGGCTACTCGAATCGAACATTTCACTGTTCGCTCATCTCTAGTTAAGATGCAACACCCTAAGCAAAAAAAAAATTCACCAAATTTTTTCCACTTTTTGTAGGAAACAACCAACTCATAGGTGGTGTATATTTAGACCAGACAGTAAGAGCGCGGCAGATTGGTCATCCGGCATCAGTCACTGTGATAAAGCTGACCCTGCTCTAAAGACAGTGTTAGGAAACCTGCCCGACTGGGGGGACCCGGGCCAACTTCAGGATACCCTCATACTCCACTCACCAGTTGTCCAAGTCATTTTCTAGTGCCTTCAGGTTTGCAAACACTTGCGTTTTTTGGAAATATTTCACCATTGTGCTAAAGAACATAAGACTTGAACTTGCCCATTCCTAGTTTTCCCAGCTCTGAGTATCTTCTATTTAATGGTCTTACATTTTTACTAGACCTGGTGCTTTCATGTTGTGTAAGGCTCTACAAGGCTCAGACCTTCTAGTACAATACAAAGGTACATATACATCACAGTATCTACTAAATTAGTGTCCAATTCTAAAAAATTTGCCAGTACAATCTTGCATTATTGTTTTACAATACGCTCCCATAGTTACATAAGTTACATTGTGCCCTGGCAGAGGACCGGGGCTACGTGTTACCTTCTTAGGGCTCTCAATCTGTAGATTGCTCCTTCTGATCTTCACTGAAGCCATCTTACAGCTCTTAGTAACTAGAACACTACGGCATTATAAACTTACCTACACTATGCTGACGTGAACCGACCGGACAGTCAAGACTACGGCCCCCTGCAGTCTCCACATACCAGGAGTACGAGGGTTTGCCATGACAGCCAGCTGCAGGCTATACAGAAGGCATTGTGCAAAGGATACAAACTATAAGCCGAATACATAAAAGGACACATTGTATAGAGTATACTAAGGGGTAGAACACTGTTTTAAAGGGAGTCTGTCAGCCGAACCCTGCCGTTCAGATACAAGGCAGATCGGTTAGGGTCACCTGAATCAGGTGACGTTTTCCTCTTGTGAATCTCTGACTCCATTGCTAGGATATCAGGGTTTTCATTAATATTCAATATCCTTTGGAGCAAAAAAGGCGTTGGCGTTGCTCCAAAGAGGTAAATGGCCACACCCACCCTGCTATTTGCATATTGACAAAAACCAGCGATTCACAGGGGGGGGGGGGGGAAGATTGCAATTCAGGTGACCCCAACCTATATCTGCAGGGATGGGTTCTGGTGACTTACTCCCTTGAGGACCACCAATGTATGGCAAGAATCCCATTCTTAGAAAGCAAACCAGCAGAACTAGAGTAGGGTTACTTGCTGGAGAACCATGGCCGCCTCACTACCATAGCCACCACAGTCTGTATTGTAGCCCTGCAGACCAGTCCACTGATGTGAATGGGACTAAGCTTAGAACTGCAGTACCAGCCACAGACTTCATACACGTGTGTCGAGTCACCTTCTGAAATTCCACCATAAAATGATGTGTATATTCATAAATGGATAAGTCAGTGGGCTATTGGAGTCCACCATTCCTGGCTCTGTAGTCTCAGGATCAAGACAATAGGGGCAGAGCCTAAACAGCAAAAGTAACTGCACTGATTGCTCAGGACCGGGGGGGGGGGGGGGGGGAGGAAAAAAAATAACTGCTGATCTGTACAGAACTTTGAGGATTAGAAGAACTTGACTTGGAAGTGGGATAGGCCCACATTGAAGGGGAGGGGGGGGGGGTACAGGATTTTATTAAAAAAAAAAAAAATTGCTCTAAAATTTTGAAAACAGTTAAACCCTTATCGGAAGCCATGAGGACATTCCATATATGTGCACATGACAACTGCAGCCTGCATATATAGCACATCACCGTAGAGATTGTCAGGGATCCCTGGAGCAGGAGACTAGGGTAACATTACATGACGTTCCATATATAGATGTGCTAATTTATGCAAATTGGGCACAATCCCAAGACAGAAGGAGCCCCAGGGAGTCTCAGACTCGAAACTATTTGCAGAAAATAACTTGCTGTAACTTTATGAACCAGACCTAGCGAATGCCAACATTACACAGGGCGCACCAACCCTCACAATTGTAGGCCGAGGCCAAACGTTGCAGAGGAAAAACTCTGGTTGCAGATTCTGCATTTAAGCCAAAACCAGGAGTGGATTAAAGACTTGGTAGAAATAAGAATTTCCTATTTTGTGCTATTTTTTGTGTCAAAAAACTGCAGCAAAATCTGGATATAAAAAAAACCCAAAAAACTCCTGTGCAGAACATGGGGCCTTAGTCGAGAGGATTTACAGGTTTACCCTCATGACCCATCCTAATAGGCCACCAATATCAGATTGACAGGGGTCTGACACCCACCAGTTACCTGTTTGCAGCAGTTGATTGACAGAATGGAAGTGAAAGACAGCGCCACCCTCTGTAGTGGTAGAACTGAGTCACTGCAGCTTAGCACCGTTTCAAGTGAATGGGAGCACATCTGCATTACCCTGGCTGGTCAGTACAGAGAACTGCACTGCCTGCTTCCGGCTCTGGAAAACCCCTTTAAGGCCACTTTACTGCTCAGTGATGTCTTATGGGAAGCGACTACAGAGATCCGTACACGTCGTCATCCCTGGGATTTCCCTGCGCTTTGCAGTTGTCATCTAACCAGCATATTCTGCCTTTCCTTCCCACTAAGCATTGCATTACTATTCTGGGCAAGCTTTACAAGTGTAGGATATTTTGGTGACTATTCCCCAGTTCTGGACCAGTATGAGAAGCTGCTTTATACCCACTTTATTGCTAATCTTACTTTTGGAGAGACTTCCAGGATATGGCAGCCTGCACCAATTGCTCTATCAGTTTTATCACAAACCCAGCACATTAGGTTTCATGCACACAGGTCTGAGTGCTGCAGACCTAGAGATTTTAATGTGGCAGCGGGCACTGATCACACCGGACTCCTTAACGGCAGTATACTGCTACTTACAAATCAATGCCATCAATTGGCATAGATTTAGCACAGCCCTACTGGGAGGGGGTACCTCATTTATAGGTGAGCCTTGTCACGAGGGAGACCGTCTCTGGTGCTAGGGGGATAAGTGTATATTCAATACTCTATTCACCAAGTCTGGACACAAGGCACACTTGTCATCTGTTCTGGCACAAATGAGATGTTTGCAGAGGGGGTGCCTTCAGAACAGCAGGAGATGACCCCCAAATATGAGGAATGCCCATAATTCATAGATCTGTGTATAGGACAAGAAAATATAATGGTCACCCCACTGACCTGTGAGTACAAGGTGCATAGGGAGAAATCTTCCATGTAACCCTACAAGGACACAGTGTAGACAAGTGTACATTTAGCTTATTAGGGCCTTGACCATTGCACCCCGTTCCCCACATCGCACCTTCAGACACGCAATAAAGACTGACCACCGCCATCGACTTTTTTGTTTTTATTGGAAAACAAATATACAACTTGGAATGGATTTGAGGCAAATTGTGCCGTAAGCAGGTTCTTCTGAAAAGTGGCTAAACCAAAGTAAACCTTAAACTGGTGAAGGAGCTTACAACTCACTGCTGGGTAATGCTATGCAGACCCCTCACATCAGTGTAATTCAAAGAAAAGAAAAATCGTAAGCATGAAGATGTTCCAGGTCTGGAGCAAACGATACGGAAGGAGAGGCAGGAAGGGTGTAAAGAACAAAAAAAAAAAAAAAAATAAGAAACAAGACATGTATCTGGATAGACCAGCTTTGCATTAGTGCAACATAAGTTCAATATTGTATAACTATCTGTAGTTTAGAGTTGTTTACTCCACATTCCAACAAGCAGACAAGTTACTTGAAGAAATCCAACTTTTGGAGGAGAAAAGGGGGGGGGGGGGGGGGAGGAAATTACAAAAAAATTAAAACTGAAGAGCCCAGATGTTCCCGTGTGACCAAATTCATCATCAAGGTCTTCCATGTGCACGAGGGGCTTCGATAAAAATCCAGAGTAAAGCCACATGCAGCATTTGTTACTTGATCAACTTTTCATGGAAACCCAAAGAATAAAAAGTTTAAGAAAAAAGAAAAAAAATAAGACAGTGACAGGAATATGGGAAACATGAATGGAATTCTAAATTACTATACATGCATTCCTTGACAGTAAGGGGGGAGGGGAAACATTTTACAGATAAGTTACAAACAAAGAAAGGCAAATAAACATCTTTGTACAAGAAATTTAACACATTCTGTACAGTCTTCACTTTGCTGTCATCATTTGTACAAACTCTGCAAGAGAAGAGAAAAAAGATAAAGTGTCAGATCACAAGTAATGGCTTCATTGTGCAGGATATAAGTCAGGAGACATTAATAGGGTCCCCCCCTCCCCCCACCAGACTGAGATTATCACTATATGGTGGAGTCTTACCCCTAGGACCACCGACAGAGTGCTTAGCCTTGTGGCCTCTTTACTGAATGCCAAGTATAGTGCCATGCATAGTGTAGTGGCTGTGCCTAGTACTGCAGCTTAGCCTCAGTCACCAACGTAATTGAATTGGCACCAATCTGACCGTCACCAAAATAAAACTGTTTCTTTATGGCTTGGACTATTTTTGAGAACCCGATTCGCCCCTTGAAGCTGCTAAATACACGGGCAAGTCTCAGCGGTCGTGTGAATGAGTACAGAGATAAGTCACTGCATCAGACGACATGGCAATTGGCACAGGGAAGGGGATGCAGGACTTGAGTCTTGATTGGTGCGAGTTCAGGGTCTTTGACCCCCACTGACCTACCCTAAAGGACAGGACTTCAGTGCGCCCCCCCCCCCCCCCCCCCCCCCCCGGAAAACCCAGATCGTAGCGCTGAGTATAGAGTAAGGGGCCAGGCAGAGTCTGCCATTCTATATACAGATAGAACTTTAGCTGACATCTGTCTTGCTCAGAGGAGAGGAAGAGGCCTAATTTGATGACAACTTGCCACATTTTGAGAGCCCATATGTGTGTAGAATGGGGACGGCACTCAGCCAGACATCTACTGAAGCCGTGTGGACTCTTAGAGGTATTCACAAGTGGCAGATAACTACAACCAGGCGTCAGTGTCATTCATCTGGACAGTGTCCGTGAATGCGACAGTTGCAGAAGTCTGTGATAAGTCTACAGTGTGGGACTAGAAGATGGGGCTGCTAGAAGATGAGATGACCATCAAGTCGCCGACTGGCCCCTTGTGGCTAATTTCGTTTAGTTTCTCCAAATGCAGAAAGGAATTGGCAATGTAGAAGTCATCAGTGCCTTATATACAGAGGACAGGTATAAGATGTATACATCAAATATGGGAGTGCTTCTATATGGAAGCTACAGACCCTTCTGCATTCACACCAAGGACAGCTTTCCCTTCTGTATACATCCACTTAAGCAGTCAGTGAGGATTTCAGACCGGGACCTACTTTAGTATATCCAGAAGGGAAACTGCAAACGATACCCCCATGAATAGAACACCACCTTGTACTATGCCCTCCATTACATTGATTCCTCCTAATCTAAACCAGCTCTGACTCTAGAGCGCCGAGCATGCAGGTACATGGGGAAAGCCGACGGAGCCTCTGCTGCCCTTCACAGTAAACGTCCAACTCACAAAAATAGAACCCACCTTCATAATTTACTTGACCGTCCCCATCGATATCTGCTTCCCTGATCATTTCGTCGACCTCTTCGTCCGTTAACTTCTCGCCCAGATTTGTCATCACATGACGGAGTTCAGCGGCGCTAATGTAGCCATTGCCGTCCTGCAGGAGAGATGCAGTATGAGAGGTGAGCTTCGCAGCCAAGGATCGCAGTAGTATACATCATATTGGCTCATTACTATCCTAGGAGGAGGTTTGGGAAGGCTTCCTCTCCTCCCCCAGTGTACACACGATGGCAGATTAACCTGTTTATTAAGATGGTGTGTACTTAGGCGAGGAACGACTGAGGTTTTGCTCCTACAGAAGCGTCGGCTGTAAACTATACGACATAATAGACCACAGTAGTAAACAGCTCTGACAATACAAATTACCCGTCTGGTTAAAGGGACGGGATTAGATAAACATACCTGCCTCCTTACAGAAACCACAGCACACCTGTCCACAGGTAGAAGGATTGTAACTCCGCTCTAGGACAGCGCAGCAGGGCTGTCTATAGGTTACATATGGAGCAATTCTGGAAGGAAGCCATGTTTTATAATCCCTAGAATAAGGATGATTTGCAAGTGAATTTGAGCTGAGCCTGAAGGCCAGGGCCGCACAGCAGCGAGCTGCAGGAGTTACACATTTCCCCCTCCTGATTTTACTGTTCGGTGCCTGCACCTGTCTACATTCAGATTGTGCCGTATGCAAACTGGACACTGCATGATGTGTCAATCCAGCCCAGCAGAATAAACAATATGCAAATAGGAGCCTTCAGCCCCGGGCGCTTCCTACCAGCTATAAGCCAACCATTGCAGCACAAAGTCATTGTCTGACAAGGATCCTGACAGCCAAACCTGCAAACCAAGAGGCAGAAGTGAAAGCTTAACAGTCTGCAAGTAAACATTGCAGAATCCGAGAGGGATCTTCATTTAACGCCTCATTAATTCTCTATGGCTTAAAGGAGTTTTCCACAGATAGGTCATCAATATCAGGGTGATGGGGAGGGGGTTCGGTACCCTCGCTGATCAGCAAACACTGCTGCTTAATGTAGTGGCCACAATAGGTACAGCAAGACTAACCCAAGCTGCAGCGGCTAACTCCCACCACTACAGAGAACAGCACTGTCTGCTTCCTACACCAATCTGTGCATTAGTGGGGGAGAACAGGTCAGAGATAGGGAGGAGGGAGGAGGGGGGTCAGAAGCCCAATCTGATCGCCATCTGTGTCCATACCACACAACCAGAGGGTGGGTAAGATCAGGAGAACCCATACAACATTGACCACTGCCACCGGACAAGTCACCTGTCCAGGCCATACAATATACCAAGGATGTAGTACTAGACATACTGTCACAACCCCCCACACCTGACCAAACACTTATACCCACAGGCTAAGTGAACAGTGTGATAACTCCCTTTAACTACTAACCTCAATAACCAGTTTCCTCAACTAGCCATCCCTTTAATAGGGTTCTGCAATCTCCGTAACATATCCTACCCACAATTCGGACCATAGGGACCCCTCCAGCTACGACAATGGAGTCTTGCTGCCCGTAGAGAATGGGTTGTCAGTCTAATTTGTATACCTTGCTCCAGTCAGGGCAATATGTCAGCCATCATGGTCAGAGCGAGTCTCATCTGCAACTTCTAATCTATGTGAACAACACCTTGAAAGATGGACAGAGCTGACATTTAACCCATTGAGGCCTGCAGCTACAGTACACACTGCTACACTTTACATATAGACTGCGTGCAAGCGATTTTTCGATACCTTGTCAAACACGCGGAATGCTTCTCTGATTTCCTCTTCACTATCTGTGTCCTTCATTTTTCTAGCCATCATGGTCAAGAATTCAGGGAAGTCGATTGTTCCGTTACCTGTTGGGAAAGGACACGCTATTAGGAATAAGCTCTTGCCAGTCACCAGCTCCAAGACCAGACCGTCAGACAAGATGGCGTACCGTCAGCATCTACTTCATTGATCATGTCCTGCAGTTCTGCTTCTGTGGGGTTCTGCCCGAGCGACCTCATCACTGTGCCCAACTCCTTTGTTGTGATGGTGCCATCGCCGTCCTTGTCAAATAGTGAAAAGGCTTCTTTGAATTCTAAAGAATGGAAAAAGAAAAAGGTAAGTGAACTTTCCAGAACAAGCCACATTCCCTCCATCGGCAGAACCTTTCCTTCACATGATCCTATGGGTATAACCCGCACCCTCTCCCATGTAAGGTTGTAGGGGGTTGGGCAGGGCCAAGATGCTGAACTCCACTCCAGCCAGTGACGTCCATTGATCAACCTATGGCAATACTCAAGTGCAGTCCCAAATTGAGCTGAAACCCCCAAGCACGGCCGCTATACAGAGGACAGGTCTGTATGGGGCAAGTAGGAAGAAGGCTGCAGTAGCCAGTCCTGGATGGACTACACAAGGGCACAGGTACAAGGTAATACAGCCGGGGTTTGTTGTCTGCAATCCCAGTAGGGCCTTCAGTTTCCCTTATAGCCGGTCACAGGTCTATCCCAGCCACGGTTCGGCTCTTGGGGGGGGGTGGTCTCATACCGTATGTACTATAGTGTGTATGATATGATGAGGATACAAGGGGTCCATTTGTTAGATTTACCTGCGATCTGCTCTTCTGTCAGTTGGTCAGCCTAAAAAACAAGAGAACAAGTGTCAACAAGTGCGGTATTACATTAGTCTTATTATTCTGCAGCCAAGCCCCGTCACATCCCAGAGGCCTAAAACCCACCCGGACAGGAGAGCGGTGACCCCGTATATGCCAATACCCCACTGGTCAAGGATTTTCAGTGCACATAGACAGTAACTAGCATGAAATAAGTCATATGGAAGCCATGACCACTAGATTGCACGGCCACAATGAGGCGCCATGCTACAACCTTGGTTATAACACTTGAAGGCTTTCCTATTAGATACTTGGCTGTTGCCGGCGGTAGAACTAACATGTGACTACCACAGCCAATCACGGATCTCTGGTGCCCCAACAAGTGCAGCGCCTGACTGTGGTAGTTGTGTCCACGTGCAAGGCAGCATGTAATACCCAGATCCTCCACAATCAGAGGATGGCGCTGCAGCCTCTTCACTACTTACCAAGCACAGCATTGTGTGGCCGTTCAGTGGCTGTGCTTGGTATTGCAGCTTATTCACTTGAATGGGACTGAGCTGAGGATGAAGCAATGCACATGCAATCTGGTTCTACCATTTCTCCCAAGTATCAAGGGCAATGTAAATCTGGCCTGGTACAACACCACATGCAATATGAAGGACTAGTGGCTAGTGAAATCTTCACGGCTGGGATATCACATCTTATAAGACAGATGACAAGTAATTCAGCTGCTTTAGCACAACCAGACCTGGACTTGAACAAATCACCAGGAACAACTTCCCCCAGATACCCTGGGGACCAGGAATTACACAGCTAGAGATCACCTGGAGTGATCAAGACATCTTAAGGTGTGACATTGCAGACAGACGGGGTTTGCAGACCTATGCCAACTTAAAGATGTCGCTGCTAAGAGAAAACGTCACTTCTTTGCAGCAGGAGCCACAGAAGGAGCCCAAGATGACATTTCACATCTGCAGCCAAGTTGGAAAGAAATCTAGAGAATGGAAGATCTCAAGTGGTCCTAATGGTTTAGGGAGTCATTTGCACCCAGCTAGTCGGATTACAATATAAACTAGGCCTACACGCCTGAGCCAAGGACCCTACATGATGCCCTAATGCAGACGGGACAGGCACTAGACTGGCAGGATGGCTCACCCCTTCAGACATCCATGTTGGCCACTAGACCTCTCCAATGGTGCAGAAGATACGGCAGCAAATCTGATCCCCAAACCAACCCAAAGTCTTGGTGCAATATACAAGAGCAGTGACCAGATGAATGGCTACTACACGATATGCAGGTCCGGCCAGTTCTGTAGGTCACATCGGCTGGAAAACTTCTTGTAGAGATTGCAAAAGTTATAGGAAACATGCAGCCGAGCCTCAGCCAAGGCACATGGAGTCTCTATGCCAGGATCAGTCTACAGACGTCTCAGGTGCCACTAAAGACATTATGACAGGTTGGACTTTTACCTTGTCAAGTCTTGGGCCAACTTTACCTAAGTAAGCCAACATAAGTATTAGCTAGAAAGAGGTCGGCCATTAGCAATATAAGCAGTGGTGGGGCCAACCTAGACAACAAGGCCTGCACACATGGGTATTCACACACAGTAAAGGGATTGGTCAATTGGGCCATACACAAGCCTTTGGCCAACCATGGCCAGGTGACTGGGGCCTCTAAGCCTAGGGCCAGCTATAGGTGAAGTTTTGTAGTTTTCTATATAAGACCTCCAGTCCCCAGGTTACCCTTCTAAACTAAGGAGCAAGGAAACCCCTTAAAGGTAGACTGACAACAATTGGGAAGCCATTGCACGTCAATGAGGATGCTACAGAGCGTGCTCAGCCACATCACCCTATGTAGGCCGGACAAGGGACCACATTGCTGATTCTAAGCCAACTCCTGCTCATAACCATCCAGATAACACTTCAGTGAGTTACACACTTACTAAACAGCAGGGGGGGGGGGGGGGGGGGGGGGGGAAAATCAATGTCAAGTTACTATGAACAAGTCGGCATATCAACTGCAGCGTCAGACTGTTTGCAAGTTAAAGGCATGGTGCCACTATGGCCACTGTCTAAGTGGGGAGGAGAATGGAAGGTGTAATGAATGGGGCACCAGTGTGCATGTGTGACTAGCGCTCTATTCATTGCAATAGGGCCACCAGGACTGATCTCCAGGGGCACCCTCAGCCCCATAGATGTGGAGTGCCAGTCATACAAGCACACCAGTGCCCCATTGTCCCCCAGGTGACCAAACACTTGTTCTCAATCCAGAGGACACGAAGAAAGAGTCCAGCACAACCCCTTTATTGCATGCTATGACATCTCTCCTCAGACTTCCATGCAGATCACATACTGGGCCCTTTAATGGGGGGGGGGGATGGGACTAGACACTAGAGATGTACAGCCCCTTACTACAAGTGCTGCAAAAGGATGGAACCTACACCCCAAATGGGACAGGAGGGCACAATATGGATACCCACTGGAACAGGTGACCCACCAAGGCTGGGCTTCACATTGTCAACCAATCGCAGGACCCTAAAGACTCTAGAGGAACCCAAAGATAATTAACTGTTCATCAATCAGCTTAATATGCTGATAGTAAAGCGGCCAACCCAGGTCAATGGCCCAAGTCACCGACTATGAGCAGACAGTAGGGGACAAAGGTTTCCAATTTCCACAGGCCTTTTTGCTCAAGCAGTCCAGAAGAGTCCATTGGGGCAGCTGACCTGACCCGGCACATCTTATAGCCATGTACCAAAAACCGGCAATGAGATGGGTTCTCCCATCTCACCTTTAAGACCCAGACCACCAGAGAAGAAGGGCAAAGCGACCAATAAGTTCTATGCACGATACCCAGAGAGGCCCCAAATAAAGCCAAAGGCCCCTCCAATGAATTATTAGAGTATATTCATGCAGCGGATTTAGGGTCAGGGCTTGTCTTCGCTGCCCATGGAAAAGGCCTTTGCCCCATAACTAGAAGCATTGCTGCAAACACCAGCATAGCCTGTTCACCAACCCATGGTGTCCAAACAGGGCCGGGCATTGCTTTGGACAAGGGTGTTAGCCAGGACTTGGGCCATAACTATACTGATCTGGAGGGACACAGGCCCCTACACTGATCAGCTTTGTGGGGCCACCATGTGCCTGTACTAGCCACAGCACTAGCCCGGGTGCAGGTTTGTACTGGTTAGTGAACAGGCGCCTCCCATTGACTTCATCAGAATCCAGGCTGCCATAGACTGCTAGGGACGGCATCTGACAGTGACTTTGGCAAGGACTGGTAACAGGAACTGTCAGGGACCAGCAACAGTCCAGTTGTGTTGTCTTATGGAGATAGAAGTTACTGATCATGGATCACTAGGACAGGTGACAAGATGTGGGGTCTCTGATCACACAAGAATGGGGTCCTCCTCCCAATCTCAACGGGGCCCATCACACAGCCAAGTGCTGATCTCAAGAGACTGAAGTGGTTGGACCATCCCCCAACCAGAGGGCAGACCCTCATATCCCTGACCTGTGATGGCCCTAGACATACCAGTCAACTATCTTGAGAAGTTATTGCTCATGGGTGGGCCCTGGCACAACATCACAAAACCCTGGGCCTCAGATACCAGACAGATCTCAGGGTGACATCAACCAATCAGATCACTGCTTAACCTCCTAAACCCACCCCCGAGTTGTTGCCATAGACAACACTAGCGCTTATGAATCTATACCCAAGTGCCACCTGCTGCCAAGCTGGCAGAGTACAAGCCAACACTGCAACCTGAGCTCTGCAAGAACACCCGGGAACACGTGGCTTGCAAATTTTATTTTGTTTTTTAACTTTATTGCTGGAAATATTGCATTTCACATCGGCGTTCCCACATTTCAGGGATCAGATTTTAGACAACGTAGGTATACAGACAAGTCAGTGACAGACGATGGCAGCGAAGGAGGAAGAACCAACAGAAGATGAATGTCCAGCGCGTGAAGACTGGTTATACAGGTAGGGGTAAGTTGTAGAAAGCCATAAGAGTAGCAATGTAAACAATGTCCAGTATGGTTACCATGTCACATTCAGCTACACCCTGTGCACATTAGTGGCAGGAAGGTCCCTCAGGATTAAGATTTTCGACCATTACTTGCTGTTTCATTCAGACCGGGAGAAAGATGCAAAAGATATTATAAGCTGCATAGACAAGAGATCAACAGGGACGTCTCCCAGTGCCACAGACACATGCACCCTTGGCCAAGTAGACGCAACTCTGTTGGTTGACCGGGGAAAGGATCAGCATGTTACTGTACAACCACCCAATGGGCCAGTTCGGAGGCTCCCATACACCGATGGGCAACCGAATCTAGTGGCCAGCCATAAAAACCCTTCCTCCAAGCACACTCACTGACCACCATGGTATGCCAGTCATGACCACGCTGGTTGAATCCAGGACACATCTGGGTGCATTACACCAGGCAGACCCATCTTGAGACCCATCAGCTGCTGCACAGCCTCCTGCCCAAATCTAGAACCAACTAAGTGACATCATAGCCCTAGCAAAGCCACTGCAAAGACAGGACCCAACCCCGACACTCCGGCCACACAATGAGCTGCAACAGTCGGAGGCCTGCGTTACGTCAAACAAGGGAATAACAGGAGAACACTCCCGCATTCTGTTCATTCATAGGTGTGCCACGCCTAACCGGAGCAAACGTGCCACAACTGCTGCACGATAGGAAGAGCCACAGACACACGGGGAACGGCGAGAGCCAGATGGGAACAAGACTCATTAATGTTTTATTTTACGCCACACCAAGGAATCGTGCCGAACGCCAACACCTCAAGGCGGGTCTTGTAAGCATTGAAATGACTCAGTGCATGCAGTGATGCATAATTGTATTCTTTAATCCAAAAAGTTACAGAAAAATCTATTTTAAGTTTGCGTGTGAACTGCCCAGTGGGATATCTAGAAGTCCCCATTAAGTCAGAATGGGCAGGACGGGAGCCCTTCCTTCCGGAAACTGCAGCACAATGCGGCTGGACCCACCCTGCTCTAAGGAGAAGATGACTAGCCCTGCCACTGGGTGACAAATCTCCACCAACTCCCTATTCAGGGATATAGGACACCCCTATGCTGAACTTTGGCCATGGCATCCATGAACAGACTGGTTTATTAGGGGGGGGGGGGTCATTTACACACAGGCCACTATAATGCAACATGTGCACTCAACTAATCCACCGATCTGTCCCTTTAAGTATCCCGGGGGTGCAGCAGCCTTGCACATGCCGCACACGACCCCGCTGTCCTGCCTATTAGTGCACGACCCAGTTTCACATGGGTTATGGAGATTATGTAACGCCACAGCCTCTTCAGGATACAAAGAGCCTGTCAGTCAGTGGCAGGGCGTGGGAGGAGGAGATCTACATGTGGCAGCCCTGGCTTTATTCTGCCGCCCTGAACAAACCCTGCTCACCTTGGAAACCAGATTATATGGTGCAACACCCCATGCACGATCAATGAATGAACTCAGCAACAGCCAGTGATCTGACGGTGTACTCAGCACGCCACGCAGATGCACAGCCATGTGCACGACATGTCACAGCGAAGGGATCGGGTTGACAAGCTGTTCTGCAGCAGGCACATCCCACTAATAGATTCTGCAGCAGCTAGACGATCTACTAAGAGGTTCTGCAGCATCAGAACTACTGACCATCACAGATACAAGAGGTGCTGCAGCACATTTTAGAACCACCACATGGTGCCGAGTCTACCCCTAAGAGGTTCTGCAGCAGCAGATTTAACCCAAAAGCAACAAACAAGAGGTTCTGCAGCAGCTAGTGATTGACAGACAGCTCTGCTGCTCCATATTACTAGAATAAAGCCTTGCCCCCTGCAGAAGGCACAAGCCAGGGATCCCTTTAAGAGATGACATAAGCCCTCCACCAGCGCCTGAGCCATCCAGCCGCATTGATGTTTAATGCAAGTGCGCAGTCAGCCCTCCAGGGGCAGCAGGACGGCCAGAGCCCGGGCTGACAGGGAGCGAGTGACAGGCGCAGGCAGACATCAGGGCAGCCGCTGGGCGTTACTCACCATTTCCAATGGAAGTAGTTAGCGCGCAGCTCCAGCAGCAGCTCAGCAGTCACAACCTCACCCCTCGTCGGCTCGACTCGGACTAATTTCCAACCGCCGCCAAGCGCTCTTCATAAACACCTCCCTCCGCCCTGGATCCCTCCGCCAACGCGGTAACTCCGCCCCCGAGCGAAGAAAGTGATGGCGCGGCTTCTCCGCACACAGGCACCGCGCTGTCACTGCTCGTACCGGCGATAGAAATAAGAACGGTGGGTGAAAACCACCTCACCCGGTATCGGAAGTACCGAGTCGTTTAGTATGAAGTAGTTATCGGTGTCGGGTCACGTCATTCGCCTGAGGAGACGGACTATTTTCTCAGAGCGCACGTATACCACAGGCCGGGGGAGTGTTGTAGGAACGTGAAGAGCTGGGCGCTGATTGGTCGCTCGGTACCTGCAATGCGTCACTCGGACATGCACACTGTGGTCGCAGCCGCGCGTGCGCAGTGAGGGCTGCTGAGAAACGCAGCAGCAATTGGGAGGAGACTCGGGAGGCTGATAGTACTAATAAAGCAAGACGAGGGAGAGATGGGAGACCTGCTGTGCGGGTGTCAGGCCGGCCACAAGTGACAGGAGGCTGGGAACTGACACCTCAGGGGTGCGGGCCTAGAGGCATGGGGCCTGAGAGTGCACAGGAGACCGGGGGACTGCACCCTGATGGTATAGGCAGGCGATATGGACTGCGATAAGGGCTGTCATAGGGGTCTGCAGCAGTGTACATTATACAGATATAATATGGGCCAAGTAATATACGATAAGTCGTAGAAAACCGCAGCGTTACCGGTTACATGGTGCATAGATGACTATATATACAGTATATATAGAGTATGAGTATGTATACAGTATATATATAGATACCGCATGTGTACGCTCATAGTAATACTGTGCATGTAACTATTCGTTATACTCACCATCATATTCCGTAGCACATACGGTATATATACTTGCACACGCCATGCTCAGGGTTCACTATGACCCCGTGCAAAGTGCAACACCATGGCCGTGTCCTAAGGAGTGTCACTAGTGGCGACGAGGCCCATAACAAAACTTGTAACGTACCCTAAGGCTAGGTTCACACTATCGCTTTGTCCTGTACTGTCATAGGATCAGAACAACGGAACGGAAGCGTAATAGTATGACTGATACGGGCGGCGCACCCTCCGATGGCGTCCGTCACCAATCACTGTAATGCTAAAAACAACATGGAAGCGCTTCTGCCTGCCCGGCATTTCAAAAGGCAATGAACAAGACAGAAGAAAGTGTCTGCCCGCTCTATAACAAGAAGACAAGAGCCAAGGCACCGAGCCGAACCTAGTGTAGTATATTAGGCACAAAGATGGGTAAAGGAAGGCAAGTGATAGCCACGCACCTTAGGGGGTTGTGTATGACACAACAAGCCAAACGTGTATACAGATATGAAGAACCAGAGGGAAGCGGCTGCAAGAGACGTCGCAGGGACGTGAAGGCAACAACAGGCTAGGCCCAAACTATCAGAGGGAATGGCAAGGAGAAGCGCTCACCTAAATGGATAGGACGATAAGTTTATTTAAGCACGACGCGTTTCGGGCACCTCAGGCCCTTTACCAAGTGCAATACAGTCACCTTCAGCTGGAAAGTGCCATTCCCTCTAAAGACTTTGGTCCTATCCTGTTGTCTGCCCTGTCTATAACATTGCAGTAAATGGTGATGGGGGCGAATGGAGAGAGAAGTGTCTGCGTCATCATTCTGTTACTTTTTCAGACTGTTGTTCTGATTTTATGACAGATTAGAACAATAAAGTAACACTAATGCTAATCCACAAGAACATGAATAGCTTTGAGGAATTCTGCACAGCGATGTCACAATATACAGATAATACACACAGTGATGTCACAGTACATGGATAACACACAGTGATGTCACAGTACAGAGATAATACACACAGTGATGTCACAGTACAGGGATAATACACACAGTGATGTCACAGTACAGGGATAATACACACAGTGATGTCACAGTACAGGGATAATACACACAGTGATGTCACAGTACAGGATAATACACACAGTGATGTCACAGTACAGGATAATACACACAGTGATGTCACAGTACAGAGATAATACACACAGTGATGTCACAGTACAGGATAATACACACAGTGATGTCACAGTACAGAGATAATACACACAGTGATGTCACAGTACAGGGATAATACACACAGTGATGTCACAGTACAGGGATAATACACACAGTGATGTCACAGTAGAGAGATAATACACACAGTGATGTCACAGTACAGGGATAATACACACAGTGATGTCACAGTACAGAGATAATACACACAGTGATGTCACAGTACAGGATAATACACACAGTGATGTCACAGTACAGGATAATACACACAGTGATGTCACAGTACAGGATAATACACACAGTGATGTCACAGTACAGGATAATACACACAGTGATGTCACAGTACAGGATAATACACACAGTGATGTCACAGTACAGGATAATACACACAGTGATGTCACAGTACAGGATAATACACACAGTGATGTCACAGTACAGAGATAATACACACAGTGATGTCACAGTACAGGATAATACACACAGTGATGTCACAGTACAGAGATAATACACACAGTGATGTCACAGTACAGAGATAATACACACAGTGATGTCACAGTACAGGATAATACACACAGTGATGTCACAGTACAGAGATAATACACACAGTGATGTCACAGTAGAGAGATAATACACACAGTGATGTCACAGTACAGGGATAATACACACAGTGATGTCACAGTACAGGATAATACACACAGTGATGTCACAGTACAGAGATAATACACACGGTGATGTCACAGTACAGAGATAATACACACGGTGATGTCACAGTACAGAGATAATACACACAGTGATGTCACAGTACAGGATAATACACACAGTGATGTCACAGTACAGAGATAATACACACAGTGATGTCACAGTACAAGATAATACACACAGTGATGTCACAGTACAGAGATAATACACACAGTGATGTCACAGTACAGGATAATACACACAGTGATGTCACAGTACAGGATAATACACACAGTGATGTCACAGTACAGGATAATACACACAGTGATGTCACAGTACAGAGATAATACACACAGTGATGTCACAGTACAGGATAATACACACAGTGATGTCATAGTACAGAGATAATACACACAGTGATGTCACAGTACAGGATAATACACACAGTGATGTCACAGTACAGGATAATACACACAGTGATGTCACAGTACAGAGATAATACACACAGTGATGTCACAGTACAGGATAATACACACAGTGATGTCACAGTACAGGATAATACACACAGTGATGTCACAGTACAGGATAATACACACAGTGATGTCACAGTACAGGATAATACACACAGTGATGTCACAGTACAGAGATAATACACACAGTGATGTCACAGTACAGAGATAATACACACAGTGATGTTACAGTACAGGATAATACACACAGTGATGTCACAGTACAGGATAATACAGTGATGTCACAGTATACAGATAATACACACAGTGATGTCACAGTACAGGATAATACACACAGTGATGTCACAGTATACAGATAATACACACAGTGATGTCACAGTACAGGATAATACACACAGTGATGTCACAGTATACAGATAATACACACAGTGATGTCACAGTACAGAGATAATACACACAGTGATGTCACAGTACAGGATAATACACACAGTGATGTCACAGTACAGGATAATACACACAGTGATGTCACAGTACAGGATAATACACACAGTGATGTCACAGTACAGAGATAATACACACAGTGATGTCACAGTACAGGATAATACACACAGTGATGTCACAGTACAGAGATAATACACACAGTGATGTCACAGTACAGAGATAATACACACAGTGATGTCACAGTACAGGATAATACACACAGTGATGTCACAGTACAGAGATAATACACACAGTGATGTCACAGTAGAGAGATAATACACACAGTGATGTCACAGTACAGGGATAATACACACAGTGATGTCACAGTACAGGATAATACACACAGTGATGTCACAGTACAGAGATAATACACACGGTGATGTCACAGTACAGAGATAATACACACGGTGATGTCACAGTACAGAGATAATACACACAGTGATGTCACAGTACAGGATAATACACACAGTGATGTCACAGTACAGAGATAATACACACAGTGATGTCACAGTACAAGATAATACACACAGTGATGTCACAGTACAGAGATAATACACACAGTGATGTCACAGTACAGGATAATACACACAGTGATGTCACAGTACAGGATAATACACACAGTGATGTCACAGTACAGGATAATACACACAGTGATGTCACAGTACAGAGATAATACACACAGTGATGTCACAGTACAGGATAATACACACAGTGATGTCACAGTACAGGATAATACACACAGTGATGTCACAGTACAGAGATAATACACACAGTGATGTCACAGTACAGAGATAATACACACAGTGATGTTACAGTACAGGATAATACACACAGTGATGTCACAATACAGGATAATACACACAGTGATGTCACAGTACAGAGATAATACACACAGTGATGTCACAGTACAGGATAATACACACAGTGATGTCACAGTACAGAGATAATACACACAGTGATGTCACAGTACAGGATAATACACACAGTGATGTCACAGTACAGAGATAATACACACAGTGATGTCACAGTACAGGATAATACACACAGTGATGTCACAGTACAGGGATAATACACACAGTGATGTCACAGTACAGGATAATACACACAGTGATGTCACAGTACAGAGATAATACACACAGTGATGTCACAGTACAGGATAATACACACAGTGATGTCACAGTACAGGATAATACACACAGTGATGTCACAGTACAGAGATAATACACACAGTGATGTCACAGTACAGGATAATACACATAGTGATGTCACAGTACAGGATAATACACACAGTGATGTCACAGTACAGGATAATACACACAGTGATGTCACAGTACAGGATAATACACACAGTGATGTCACAGTACAGGATAATACACACAGTGATGTCACAGTACAGAGATAATACACACAGTGATGTCACAGTACAGGATAATACACACAGTGATGTCATAGTACAGAGATAATACACACAGTGATGTCACAGTACAGGATAATACACACAGTGATGTCACAGTACAGAGATAATACACACAGTGATGTCACAGTACAGAGATAATACACACAGTGATGTCACAGTACAGGATAATACACACAGTGATGTCACAGTACAGAGATAATACACACAGTGATGTCACAGTACAGGATAATACACACAGTGATGTCACAGTACAGGGATAATACACACAGTGATGTCACAGTACATAGATAATACACACAGTGATGTCACAGTACAGGGATAATACACACAGTGATGTCACAGTACAGGATAATACACACAGTGATGTCACAGTACAGAGATAATACACACAGTGATGTCACAGTACAGAGATAATACACACAGTGATGTCACAGTACAGGATAATACACACAGTGATGTCACAGTACAGGGATAATACACACAGTGATGTCACAGTACAGGATAATACACACAGTGATGTCACAGTACAGGATAATACACACAGTGATGTCATAGTACAGGATAATACACACAGTGATGTCACAGTACAGAGATAATACACACAGTGATGTCACAGTACAGGATAATACACACAGTGATGTCATAGTACAGGATAATACACACAGTGATGTCACAGTACAGAGATAATACACACAGTGATGTCACAGTACAGGATAATACACACAGTGATGTCACAGTACAGAGATAATACACACAGTGATGTCACAGTACATAGATAATACACACAGTGATGTCACAGTACAGGATAATACACACAGTGATGTCACAGTACAGGATAATACACACAGTGATGTCACAGTACAGAGATAATACACACAGTGATGTCACAGTACAGGATAATACACACAGTGATGTCACAGTACAGGATAATACACACAGTGATGTCACAGTACAGGGATAATACACACAGTGATGTCACAGTACATAGATAATACACACTGATGTCATAGTACAGGGATAATACACACAGTGATGTCATAGTACAGGATAATACACACAGTGATGTCACAGTACAGGGATAATACACACAGTGATGTCACAGTACAGGATAATACACACAGTGATGTCACAGTACAGGATAATACACACAGTGATGTCATAGTACAGACACAGCCACTTTGCACATTATATTACATGTATAATGGATCTGCCAATCTGACTGTTGAGGATCTTCAGGTGCAATGACCTGCAGGGAGTATTTTCACCAAATCAGTGTCTTGTCTCACAGTTGGCGGAGGTAATTGCTGTATCTGCTTTGATTCTTCCCTGCCATTTAGGAGATACCAGCAAAGCTTCTGATAGGACTTCTAGAGTCTCTTATTAGGGATCTGGAGTGGATCAGGGGACATCCCGCAGAAGATCAACCAAGAGCTGAGACCCTTCTGGAGACTCCACTGGATCCGCGGCCTCACACAGAGGTGACTGCATGTATTCTTATTTGAAGTCTCTGTTACGAATGACTTGTATCACCCCTTTATGGTCGCCATACACATTTTATTGCATTTGCTGCTGTTGGAGAATTCTAAGAATTTGACATTCTGGGACAATTCCTTAAACCTTATTATTTTGCTCCCTCCTTTGACCTGCTGTACATAAAGTTCTACCTTTGACAATAGCGCCCCATCAAAGATGCACTGGTAATATTGCATTGTATCTAATACAATAGGAACATATGGGACAGGTGAACACTGAGACCATGAATTGAATTGCACTTGTTGTCCTCACCTGAAGACATGAAGACAATGGCGTCAACCTGCTGTGACGAGAGCTCGCACAAGAGAGTCAGATTACATGTGCTGTGTCTACAAATACGCTAGGAAATATTAAATGTAGCTCAGCCTGAGCCCGAGAATCAGGTATTTAGAGTGTAAGCTCCTGCGGATAAGGTTTGATATAAATGATAGTCTACAGTATGTCAATCCTATAATAGAGAATAATAATCATTGTGTTGTTACATTTGCATAGAGAAACAATATGTCCATTATGGTCGACCACATCAAATAGAACGGCTATTGATATATCGAATTATTGAAGTATTCCCCCACGTGGTTTGGGGGAAATTTACTAAGAGGGGCATTTTATCATCTGTCCTTAGAGGGGCTTTCCAGCTTGTAAGTCTTTTCTCATGATGGTGACCATTCCACAGTATCTGATTGACCCATGGTCCTTGCGCTGATCAGCCAGAAGCTGCTGCAGTGGACGAGGCCTGGACCGGATCTGCTCCTCTGCAAGTAAACAGCCCCGCCATATCCTTCACCATAGCTTCTAGCAGCAGGATCAGAGTGGGACCTCATTGCCGGACCCCCACTGATCAGATACTGATGAACTATCATATAGAAAGGGCATGAGTTGGAAAAACCACTTGGTGGCGGGAAACCCCTTTAAAGAGGATCTTTCATGTCCTCGGGCACATACGGTTTTAGATAACTTTAGAAAGCCGACAATGGCTTTCCTGTTCAGCTTTTCCATTCTGTGCCCCAAGGCCGGAGATATCGGTGCCGTTAGTTTCAGCCCCGATCTCTACCCACGGTCAGAAGGGCGTTCATGACAGTCTAGCTGGGCTGCGAGAAACGCCCCTCTGACTGTACTTGTCCATAGACTTGTACTGGGGGGGGGTCGTTCTTCACAGCTTAGCGTCATCACTGAGCGGTAAGGAGCACCCCTTCTGACAGTTCAGTGCTTTGGACATGTACAGTCGGGGTGGGGGGGCATGATGTTCCTCACAGCCCAGCTAGACTGTCACAAACACCCTTCTGACAGTGGGTAGAAATCGGCACCGATATCTCCAGCTCCAGGACACAGGACGGGAAAGCCGAGTGCACTGTCGGCTTTCTAATGGTATATAAAACCGCATGTGCCTTAGGACATGAAAGGTCCTCTTTAACCCCTTATAGACTGTATACATCCAGGCGGTCTACTGTTCATCTGTAAAGGATGTACCCGGAGATCCTTGTTGTGTTACGTAACTGCACAACCGGGGAGCTGACTGTAACACCATCAGGGATGGTTTGGTACTGTCCCTGCCTTTCCGATCACTGTATACACAGTACTCAATGAGAGCTTGTATATACAGCTATGGGAGCCATCATAGGGAAACTGAGCATCGCAGATGATACCAGAACTATTTCTCTAGGTGGTATAAAACCAGAGATACAGCCATTTGTGACCATCCTCCATTGGTAAATGCTTCAGCTCTGCATACTGCATTGAGTACAGGTGTACGGACAGAGTCTTCTGGGCATTGCTAATGATTAATAGCCTGTTTTCTATTAAAAGCAAGTTAGATAGGTTATATTATATACATTATATTGCAAACACCCCCGACACAATAATAAAATTCAAGGGCCTTACACTTTAAACTAAGCCTTATTTCAGGTGAATCCTGCAGGGATCTCATTGACCGTCTGACTATGTATATCCTGACATAGGAGCGAAGAATGCTAACGTCCTGTGCGTTTTTAATAATGGCGCGGCCTCACATTGATATGTGGATACCTGGCTGGACTGACAGCTCAGCTCCTGGCATCCACCATTCCTTCAGTGTCCCGCAGAGCCGGCCGTATCTGCTTGTCAGCGGTGATATATCCTGCAGTCTGTCTCCTGATAGATGACATGCTTAGCCGCAGAACCCCAGAGATATATTTCTGCATAAGCATGGAAAAGTTTTGACAGGGCCTGTTGACTTTCCTGGTGCAATTAACAGGAGCACGCAGGGTTAACCCCGTCCGCCTGTCCCCCTCGGCAATAAAAGGGGCAGCCTAAAAAACACAGTCAGTGTAAATGGTTATTGATTGTTACTAGAGGAGAGACTATGGAAGTCTTAGGAATCGGAGGGGAAGCGTAAAATTCTTCATTAGCGTCGCCGTAATTACCATCGTCCATGAGAAGTGACATTTTCTTGTCATTTAGCGATCTGCGTCTATTGTCAGCTACACCGCGACCCCGCTCCGTTTCTTAATATTACAGTCTTCAGAATGAGATTTTTCGTGGAATCTGATTAGCACGGACATAATCGCTGCATGTAAATGACCCGTCGTCATCCTATTCAATTGACAATAATCGCCGCCATCGAAGCCTAAGCTAATGTGACACGGAAAAAATTTGTGTTGTCAGACAAAGTGAAATTGGGATGATCTATGCACGGAGTCATTTACAGTCATAAGAGCGAACCACTGAGATCAGTGATATGAGGGAGTCGTTTGGATTCTCGCCTCAAAATCCGCTGCCAAAATTGGCTCCTGTTGACTTCAATGGGAGCTGCTCGCTTCTTTTTTCCCGCTATCTAGTAGCGGAAGAAAGCAGAGACATGACCATTCTTGCCGTGGATTCCGCAGCTGAAACCGCCGCGCCGTCCGCGGCGCGACACTCCCTTCCCGTCTAGGCCCATTCATTTGTGCCTAATCCGGAGCGGCATGCCACGATTACAATGAATGCTGATTTTTTTTAGGTCAAGCCCCTTTTAAACCACACCCCCTTTACAGTAATAGTATGCGTTGGGTGAACCGCACAAGATTTGTCTTGCAAAGTTTTGTTTGGACGAGCATGGCTGAACTGAAACTGCTATTATACTTTGGGTTCTCTTCAGACCTCAGAGTACAATAAGCAGAGGCCCAGGGGAGGTGATGAAACATAAAACGCAGTGTTACTCACCTCTTGTGGGCTCCGGCGGACTCCCTACTGTCTTTGGATCTTCTGAGTTACGTCAGGGATCGCTGATGCCTGTGATTGGGTCTCAGCCGTCGCCTGGGCTCAGCGGTCCCAACCAGAAGACCTGTAGAAAGTAGAGAGTCACGCCAGAGCCCAGGAGAGGTGAGTAATAATCATATTGTTATAGATATGCAAATTAGTCTGCAAGTGCACCAGGGGCGGACCCGAATTGCCCGCAGACAGTCTAAAGTACTCTCTGCCCAAAAACCATTCATTTAGCCACAACTGACGTTTTCTGTCACTTGCCTTCCATTTGCAATGAATGTGCGGTGAGAGTTTTACTATAAAAGGACAAATCTATAAGTCCTGATATTTAATATTCCGTCCGCTGATTGTCTATATGGAAAGAACAGATATTACTGAGGGGCTTAGACAGGAGAGTCGCCTAGCCTAAACTATTGCTTTTACTCAGAGGAATGTCCATAATAGGAAGTTATGGGAAATTTGTATTTATTGCCTCATACATTACAGAAAGTGAAAATCAAGAACCGAAGAACAAATCCTGCAATGTCAGGCTGTGAACTCAAACATCACATCCGAACAGCGAGAAAGTCCCAAGGAAGTCTGTGCTGGAGGTCGAGAGATCTCTACTATCACATTGCTAAAAAAACCTAGGCAGACATTTTTATTTATTGTAAATGGTTTATAGAAAGTTGTGTAGAAACAGTATCACCGACGGGACATCTCTGACCGCTGTAGTCACTACTGGAGTTATACATATTAGATAGATAGATAGATAGATAGATAGATAGATAGATAGATAGATAGGAGATAGATAGATAGATAGATAGATAGATAGATAGATAGGAGATAGATAGATAGATAGATAGATAGATAGATAGATAGATAGATAGGAGATAGATAGATAGGAGATAGATAGATAGGAGATAGATAAGAGATAGATAGATACATAGATAGATAGGAGATAGATAGATAGATAGATAGATAGATAGATAGATAGGAGATAGATAGATAGATAGATAGATAGATAGATACATAGATAGATAGGAGATAGATAGATAGATAGATAGATACATAGATAGATACATAGATAGATAGGAGATAGATAGATAGATAGCAGATAGATAGATAGGAGATAGATAGATAGGAGATAGATAGCAGATAGATAGATAGGAGATAGATAGATAGATAGATAGATAGATAGATAGATAGATAGATAGCAGATAGATAGATAGGAGATAGATAGATAGATAGATAGATAGATAGATAGATAGATAGGAGATAGATAGATAGATAGATAGATAGATAGATAGATAGATAGGAGATAGATAGATAGATAGATAGATAGATAGATAGGAGATAGATAGATAGATAGATAGATAGATAGATAGATAGATAGATAGGAGATAGATAGATAGATCACAAAGGACAGATAAAGTTTGCAGACAGATTATTGCCATCCATGTGCAGGCTCCTTCCTCCTATGTGGCTTTGGTTTCTCCTTCTTCTTACCTAGTAGTATCTCCGGCTAAACCTTCCTGAGTCATTTCTCCATGTGCAGTTTCTTACAATAGATAATAACAATCCTTATACTTATTATGATAGGATTGATTACTGGCATGGTGGGTATGGGCTGGGCTGTGCCATCTTCAAGGTGTAGCAACAAAGTGCCGAGGTGATCGAGGACAACTATTAACCCTTTGTAGACTGATTTATATATAGATGTATAACAATGGCTGCAGTTGCAGGAAATGACTAGCAAGCTATAATACTGTACGTGTCCTCCCAGGCTGCCGATCATTGGCCTCTATGCAGGAATTATAGGCCCTTATATCAACCTTCTCAGTGGTGGGATGGTATTGGGTGCTCCCATGGAATGGAAACATGGCACGACCATTAAAGGGGTTATCCAGCTTATCAGTACATACCCTGCACGGGATAAGGATTATTACTAATATACACCTGCCATTCCTCTGTCTCCCCTGGGGCCTCCATGAACCTCACTGACGTCAATGACTCCCCTATACTGGGGCTGCAGACCTGTTAAATAGAGAAGAGTCGCTCACAAGGAGCAGGGAGGCAGAAGAAGAAGAGCTACAGCCTCCCCCGATGCCCTAAAATGGGGATTCCAGGGGACCAGTGCAGGGACTATACTGGAAAGCTTTACTACTCCCTGGACAATTCCTTTAAAATTTTCATTCCAGTCACCTATATCTGGAAAGCAGGAAAAATTGGCCCTGTGCCTTTACTGTCCTTGCCAAAACGGGTCATATATCCCCATACACAACCCTCAACATGGATGAACAGTTGCTGTAACCCTACACTGTAACTCTAACCCAGGCTATGCGGATAGACTTACATATGAGCACCATTAGATATGTCCATTCTCCTCTAATTTCCTATCTAGACACAATAAAGACATAAAGATGTAGTATGGGATACATATGACTTCCAATGGGACACATCTTATAGTCTTTATGAAGAGTTCCCAGACCCTGCACAGATCAGCTGACGCCTGACCCTCCCAGTGCATGAGGAGCATGTGCAGCACAGGCCTGTTCCAGTAATAGTAGTGGCGCTGCAATCCCTGGAACCGCAGCTATGTAGTGGATGAAGGTGCCGTGCAAGGAGTTAGTATGTTCTTCCCATGTTTGGATGGGTTTCCTCCCACATGCCAGCAATATACGCCAGCCCCTACCTTCCCTGCTCCTTGGGTCTCCGTGAGAAAAGTTCATGACGCGTTTGCCATTGTGCAGATATTGTAGGTGTTTATGCTGGTGGGATCATTCACCCGAGCAGTCCTACCCTGCTGGGGCCAAACCTTATCTGATGTGTTTGGTTAGTCTTATTGTATAAATAAATGCTAGCCTTCTCCGAGCCCTGTCACAGTATTTACAGACACGTCCCGATTGGTAACACCCAGTTGTCCACTAAGAAGAATAACAGAGGAACGACACAGCACAAGTTGTATAATAGGTTTTCTAGACTTGTTACCTATGAGGAGCACAATTCTGTACTAAACTAGACATGTCAGGATGGCTGACAGATCCACTGTAGGGTATGTATAAATGCGATGGCTCTGAAGCTAATTATCAAAATGTACCTTGTCAGTTTTCACCCTTTGCAACACAAGCGGACAGGGCCAGCGTTAGCACACGGCATGGTCGGGCAAGTGCCGGGGCCCACAGAGCCTCTGGGGGCCCCCGGCACTTGCCCGCCCCAGCACTTGCCTGTCCCGATTTCAGCTCAGCTGAATACATAGGCGATTAAAGCAGGAGCTGTCACATCTGCGCTCCGGATTCTGCATTTGTAGGCGCGATGTGATGACGTCATATCGGGCCTACAACTATGTGAGTGGAGTGAGAGCGGAGAGAGCGGCGGGGGAGCGTTGGAAGTGTTTGTTTTGTGTTAAACATTAAGGTGGAACATAATGAAGGGGGCCTATGAAACTGGGGGCAAATGAAGGGGGGGAGAACGGCATGACACTAGGGAAGATGGAGGGGGGGGGACGGCATGACACTGGGGAAGATGAAGGAGGGGAAGGGCATGACACTGGGGAAGATGAAGGGGGGGAAGGGCATGACACTGGGGCAGATGAAGGGGGGGAAGGGCATGACACTGGGGCAGATGAAGGGGGGGGGGAGAACGGTATGACACTGGGGCAGATGAAGGGGGGAAGGGCATGACACTGGGGAAGATGAAGGGGGGGGACGGCATGACACTGGGGCAGATGAAGGGGGGGGAGAACGGTATGACACTGGGGCAGATGGAGGGGGGGGACGGCATGACACTGGGGAAGATGAAGGAGGGGAAGGGCATGACACTGGGGAAGATGAAGGGGGGGAAGGGCATGACACTGGGGCAGATGAAGGGGGGGAAGGGCATGACACTGGGGCAGATGAAGGGGGGGAACGGCATGACACTGGGGCAGATGAAGGGGGGGAGAACGGTATGACACTGGGGCAGATGAAGGGGGGGAAGGGCATGACACTGGGGCAGATGAAGGGGGGGAACGGCATGACACTGGGGCAGATGAAGGGGGGGGGAGAACGGTATGACACTGGGGCAGATGAAGGGGGGAAGGGCATGACACTGGGGAAGATGAAGGGGGGGGACGGCATGACACTGGGGCAGATGAAGGGGGGGAAGGGCATGACACTGGGGAAGATGAAGGGGGGGGATGGCATGACACTGGGGCAGATGAAGGGGGGGAGAACGGCATGAGACTGGGGCAGATGAAGGGGGGAACGGCATGACACTGGGGCAGATGAAGGGGGGGGAGAACGGTATGACACTGGGGCAGATGAAGGGGGGAAGGGCATGACACTGGGGAAGATGAAGGGGGGGGACGGCATGACACTGGGGCAGATGAAGGGGGGGAAGGGCATGACACTGGGGAAGATGAAGGGGGGGGGGACGGCATGACACTGGGGCAGATGAAGGGGGGGGAGAACGGCATGAGACTGGGGCAGATGAAGGGGGGGAGAACGGCATGAAACTGAGGACAGAGATGGAGGGGGGGACATGAAACTGGGGGCAGAGGAAGGGTGTATATGAAACTGGGGGAGAGATGGAGGGGGGGCATATAATTTACGGGTGACTATAGGAGGATTATACTGTGTGGGGGCACATGAAAAATGAATGAGAATGGGTGGAGTCAGCATAAAAGTGGGCGGAGCTTCAAAAGTTGGGAGGTATGGCGTAGGTGACGCCGCACTCCTGTGTGACGTCACTCGCTTCGTCCGCCCGCAGTGGCGCGCAGTGTCTCGACTCCTGCCTCCTCCACAAGGGGGCCCACTGAGGCTCTGTCACCTGCAGCCGGCCCTGCAAGTGGACTCCCCAAACCAGGCCTAACTGCTGGTGGTTAGAGGCTGCGGCCAAGGGATCTGTTTTCTGCCAAGATGTTGTCCAAAATCGACAAGCTTTACAAAGAGGATCACTTCCCTGAGTACGACTAGTCTTCTTTGACCAGTCACCAGTCCAGTGACATCCATCACCTGATCGTCCCTGTCTCCATGAGCATTTTTACATTTGGTTTATCCAAATCTGATCAGCCATTCCAAAGATATAAGCCTTGTTATTGTTAATGCAAATTAGGGTCTATTAGCCAAGTGGGCGGTAACATTATGCTTTCTTGAGGGGGGCGGGATCTCTGTGTGATGGATGTAATGCAGCGTTACCACTCGCTTGGCTTGGAAACCCTAATCACATCTATAAAAGGGCTTATATCTTTGGAATGGCTGAACGGATAAACAAAACACCAAAATGCTCAGGATGACAGTGCCGATCAGATGATGGATGTTAATGGACTTTTGAGACCTGGTGACAGGTCACCTGTAAGCTTTAACCTGTTCATCTAGGTGTAAAGATTGTTTGTAGCCTAAGAAGGATGCCACCCAGCTTTTCACAGACCCTGAATGGAGATAGGTCTTCATATTTACACTGAGGTACATTTCCAAGTGTCATAGTAGCTCAGTCTTGTCATGAAGCCCTGGATGAATGGTTCTGTCTCCCCCCATATTGCATTGTTGTAGGAATTTAAGAATGGTGAGCGGTGACTCTCTGCTAAAGCCGCCTCTGTGACTGGAATAACTGGGTGTCTGCTGGATGAACGCTTTAAGGCAAACCTTACTTTTAATCTGCAGCTCCCGATCTGCCAGCAAGAAAGATATTTCCTGACCTTGCTTCTGCACGGCTATGTTTAGATCTAGTGACTCCTTCCTTTCTCACCACCCACATATATCCATACATACTGGCTGCACGAGTAGGTGGAAGTCACCTTTTACATCTGCAACCATTTGGGCAATATTTCCACAGCTACTTTTGCTTCTTGATCTCCTGGGAAATAAAAAATATCAGGGTTTTATTCTCCTGTTTTGTTAAAATCTTTCAGTCTGTATTGGATTCAAGAGGAATGGGAAATATAAAGGAGGAGAAGTGGAAATGTAAAGGTAGACGTCTGCTATCTGCTAAATCTGCACCTAAAAAACTACAGGTGAATTTTGTAACCTATCTATGCCAGTTTTCTGGGGGCTAATGTTTGGTGCATCTTTGGTGCATGATCCTTTCTTGTGCTAAAGATTCGCCTCATTGTTCCTTCTGTCCCCCACTTACCACTTATTGCAAAAAGCAGAGACCAAGACAGACCGGGGCGAGGATGCCTCAGCCCAACGTATTTACTATAACGGGTTATATACCCAAAATCTACTCCAGTTCCTGAAATGTTGGCGCTGGAGCCTCTTAGTAACCCAGATGCATCACATGATTGTTGAGCATGCCAGTCTTAAAGGGTTTGTCCAGGACCTGAAGGTGATTGATACCAATGACTTATCCACAGATTAGGTCATAAGTATCAGATTGGCAGGGTTCCAACACCAGGACCCCATCCCAATTGGCTGTTTTGGCCACTGTAAGCCATATATTAGGTATACAGCCAGAAGCTGTATACAGTGTACAGAGCTCAGTACACTGCAGTGGTGGCGCCTGGAACTGCAGCCTCACCCCTATTCACTTGAACTTTTTGGCACATGCACCTCAGATTTTATCCATTGGGTTAGGCCTGGTTCACATCTGCGTTTAGATTCGATCTGGGGGAGTCCGCATGGGGACCCCCATAACAGAATCCTGAACGCAACTGCAAGTGGTGTTCCAGTGAATGCACACGGACCCCATAGACTATAATGGGGACACAATAGTTCACAATCTACTTTCCTGTCTGCATGATTCGTGCAGGCAGCGCGTGGCAAACACACAGACCCCATTATAGTCTATGGGGTCCGTGTGCTTTCACTGTACAGCACTTACAGTTGGGTTTGATATTCTGTTGGGGGGGGGCATGCAGACTCCTGACGCTGATGTGAATGAGGGATAAGAAGTTGCATCTGCTGGCTGAGATGCTAGAGCCGGGGAACATGGGGTCTGTAGGCAACTGCAACAGAAGTGTTGCGACCTGGAAATGCCCAATGTAAACAGTGTATTGGGCACATGGAGAAGCCACTCAGGCTAGAATAACATGGCGAAAATTGTAGAGGAGGCCTTTTGCCTCTGATCCATCTCCACATTCTGGCCTTGTGGATCCCTTTCCACCATGGCTTTGCTCACTGGCTATCCCCAGACACAATGCCCCTGATTTACTATTGCGGATACGACTAGACCCTGGTGTACACATGGCGCATTTTGGCTCATCTACGTTGGGCTAGAATTTTGTCACATGCTCCACATATCATAAAAAGGGGCTGTGTCAGGCTTAAATGTTGTGCCAAAGAAGTGTCGAAAAATTCTGGCAGAAGGTAAGCCAACTAAAGGCTGGTATAAATGCAGCCTAGTCAGTCTAAAGACATTAGATTTATGGCAGTGACTGAGGCTGGAGGATAAATCTGCTGTATTTTCAGACTGTCTAGCTAATAGTAAATGTGGGTCAATGGGACTGATCAGTTTGAGGCTGGTGCTGCTGATTCTGCGGCCGAATCATCTGCGGGAAGATCGAGCAGAGACGCCTATCACCTATCCTATAGAGCAGGGGTAGGGAACGTACGGCTCTCCAGCTCTTGCAAAACTACAACTCCCAGCATGCATACTGGCTCTGCTGTTCTGGGAACTCCCATGGAAGTGAATGGAGCATGCTGGGAGTTGTAGGTTCACAGCAGCTGGAGAGCCAAAGGTTCCCTACCCCTGCTATAGAGGGAATAACCGATATAAGAGCATCAGGTGTGACTGTGAGCTGAATCTATTACCAGGGAACCGTAATATGGCGACCGGGGGTGTTCATTAAGTGCATTTAGCTGTAATTTAAGTGGAGGATATCATAAGAACATAATTCAGATGTGACACAGCCATGCAGCATGTGGCGTGGTCAGAATTGATCTTCTAGCTTTCAGTTGTATAAAGCTTGTAGTATTAAGTGTAATTGCTTCGCTGAGTAAGAATACGGCCCCGGCTGCTAAAGTATATTATTATCCGGATGGAGCAAAATGTATTTTTCAGTGCTGAACACAAGCAAACCTGATAAATGCAGAGGGCAGGGGAGAAGGATTGTTGGCCCGGGGCACTTTAGTCCTGACAACCTCTGTCTGCCCATATTTAGGCAAGTGTGATGTGAACCTTGGAAGCCTGCACCTCAGTGTAAAACCTTAGCTGGTGCCATGAACATCCACATATATAGGAGAGTAGAGGTGCAATAAGTTGTCCTAACACGCGTGTGAATTTCAACATGCCCATTCATTGTGATAGGAGATACTCCCCTGCCAAAGGTGTCTGACGCTGACTCTCCCTATTGTAAATGGAAGCAGATCGGGCCAAACCAAGTGTGCAAGTAAATGGGGTGGGATAGTGGGGAATACCCGTCGACCAAATGAGCTGTATATTCCACTGATATCTGTATAAAACATGGACAATCTGAGTCTTGCTCTTGTTTTAACACCCACCAGGTCACTACTATTATTTACCTCTATATTTTATGTTTTTTGCTTTTTTTTTTGCACTTGCAAAATCTAAAGCTACAATAATATAAGTCATAAAATTCTATAGTTTATGACTTGGATTAAAATTTAAACAGTGCCTGAAATTCAGCAAATTCCCAAGGGTTCATAAACTTTCCAGCGCCCTTATATTGTATGGCGTGAAGGTTACAATGTAAACTGCTGTATACAAGAGTCACTGCCATATACACAGAGTAGTATCGATTTGTAATGTATATATATGTAATCTGTATACTATAGGATATGCTGGTAGTTGTAGTCTGGTAACCTATCGCAGGCCCGTGCTGAATTCTTTGTGCGCCCGCTCCCATATCATTATCTGACAGCTCTGTCCTGTGTAACCTTTGTCACCGCCCTTTACTCCAAGGCAGTAAAACCTGGTTATCTCTCCATTATTAGAGTCCACAGGTCAGACGTTGCTTTACATACTGGTTATGCCTGTAATCATTATCAGACCGGGTTACAACATGGACCCTAAGAGCAAGGTGAGCAAAGGTATGGAATGTGGAAGTAGTCCATTGATCCTTCTTAAAGGCATACACATCGGTCCCATACTTACACATTAACTGCATCTCCTTATTAAAGGGGTTTTTGCTCCTAATGCATGTTACATATGGATAACCTATCCATAGACAAGGTCATCAGTATATGATACATGGGGTTCGGCACCTGTACTCCATACAGATCAGCCGTATTGGTAGCCTCTGGGCTCCATAAGCTGCTGCAAGGGACAAGAAGTGGATTCAGTTTGTTCCTGTTGAAGTAATAATAGCGCCATCCACCTTATAGTGATGGTGTTGGGGAACTGCAGCTCTGCTCCTTATTACCCTTTGTTCACATCTGCGTTCGGTATTCCATCTGGGGGAGTCCACATGGGGACCCCCCCGAACGGAATACTGAACGCAACTGCAAGCGGTGTGCCAGTGAAAGCACACGGACCCCATAGACTATAATGGGGTTCATGTGCTTGCCGCACGCTGCCCGCACAAATCATGTGGACAGGAAAGTAGATTATGAACTATTTTCCTGTCTGCATGATCCCTGTGGAGATCTGGCGGCAAGCACACGGACCCCATTATAGTCTATGGGGTCCGTGTGCTTTCACTGGCACACCGCTTGCAGTTGCGTTCGGTATTCCGTTCGGGGGGGGGGGGGGGGGTCCCCATGTGGACTCCCTTGGACGGAATACCAACGCAGATGTGAACGAGGCCTTACTTGATTACTAGTAGAAGCAGATCTTCCACTGCCCGTCCACTTGAGCAACTTCCAGCACAGCTGATCTACGCAGGGTCCGGGTGTGGGATTCCCACAGATCAGATACCGATGACCTATCCTATGGATATGTCCCCAGTATCCAAACTTCTGATGACTAGTCACTATTGCTGACTATTACTTGACTTGCATTCTGCATTTGCAGCAGTTTTCCCTCCTCCGGGCTGTATCTCTAATTCTCAGTTGTTCCTGAGCCGGTGGGCGGAGACAAGTGGCTATAATGTCTCTATACTTGTATAGTTTGCACATGGGGATATTCTGCTCCCTAACTCTCTCCCACTCACTCAGAAGCACCACATAGGACATTATAGAAAAGTACTGATGGGAATGAAGTTCTGGGACGAGATAGAAAACTTACTATTGCTGCGGCATGCTTGTATGTACTCCTCCCCTCCCCCTTTCCCTGTGTATAGCTTTGTATGGTCATATGGCAGGTGCTGCAGATACTCCAATGAGCTTTGGTCTGATTCAGCAGAGATTTCAGAGCGCGGGAAGAATTTAGTGTGATAAGATAAAATACAAAGTCTCGTGTATTTGCTCATACTATTGACTTGTGCTAAGTTTATTAAAGGGTTTGTGACCGCTTAAAGGTTCATTTTTATGACACGGATGACTGTATACATTTATACTGTATACTAAAGATAAAGGGATGAATAAAACTACGTCCCGCACCTTTCTAATAGAGCGTATATGTCAATGTATAACGATTATATGTGTGTATATCTTATTTGTCAAGACCCCAGGCTAAATATCTGCAGGCGTGAGCCGTATTGTAGTGGATGTAAAGGTAGACATCAAACAAGGAAGGGGCGGGGAACGCTCTATTAAAGGGATCCTATCATTGGATACCCTTTTTTTCCCTTAAGAAAGGCTATTCTTCTCCTATCTTTAGATGTCTTCTCCACGCCGCCATTCCGTAGAAATCCGGGTTTTCTTTGGTATGCAAATGAGTTCTCTCGCAGCACTGGGGGCGGTCCTCAGCGCTCAAACAGCACCGGGGGCGTCCCCAATGCTGCAAGAGAACTCTCCAGCGACGCCTCCATCTTCTTCAGGAACGCCCTCTCCATGTATCTTCTTACGTCCTGGGTTTCAATCTTCTAGGCCTTGGGCAGAGCCGACTGCGCATGCCCAGGCCACAAGAAAATGGCCGCTTACGCAGTAAGCTACACAGTAAGCTGGTGTAAGCGGCCATTTTCTTGTGGCCTGGGCACGCGCAGTCGGCTCTGCCCGAGGCCTAGAAGATTGAAACCCAGGACGGAAGAAGACACAAGGAGAGGCTGTTCCCAGAAGAAGATGGAGGCGTCGATGGACAGTTCTTTCGCAGCATTCAGGACGCCCCCAATGTTGTGAGATAACTCATTTACATACTGAAGAAAAGCGGGATTTCTACCGAATGGCGGTGCGGAGAAGACATCTAAAGGAAGGAGAAGAATAGCTTTTCCTAAGGCTATTCCTACATGTTAGCGAGAAAAAAAAAATAGTTTTTACTGGTAGAATCCCTTTAAACATTTTGCTTTGGGATCTGACTCTTACATAGAAAACTGCTGCTGTTTATTGAATTTCGAGACTCCGTTGCCAGTTAAGCACATCAGCGACACTAATCTCTCTGGTGTCCTGGTCACCGTGTTAGGTCTGGGCTTATTCATAGCCTCGAATCATAAAACAATGGGGCGATTTACTAAACTAGTCACACAAGTTGTGTAGTGCAAAGTGCATCATTTTTGTCGCACGATTGTTTGTTCCAAAAATTATCCCAAAGAGGCTGCTTTGTCCTTTTACCCTCCTGCTTCCATTATATATACAGGACGACCACTGGCATTGTCATAGGTATAATCGACATACTACGATTTCCAAAACCGAAACGTATTTGGAAATTGCAGCATGTATTTTTATGCAATCTACGCTAGAATCCGATCCACTGAAAAACACAGCGATTTTTCCTACATGGGGCTCCGGGTTAAACAGGCATTCCCAGCTTACACCTATATGGCAGAGTTGGAGTTGGTAGAGGTGTCAGAGTGTCAGGGTCCATTTTTTTCGCTCAGGCCTTCCTTGAGAAATTTCAACAAAAATCGTGACCCCATAGAAGGAGTTCTTCTCCCGTAGTGTTACCTTCAAGGCTGAATCCAGTGTCTCATGGAGACGCCATATGGCAGCACATAGAGCGCCACACTAATGCCATGTGTAAGTAGAAATCCCAAGACCAATGTCATTTCCCATAGTGATCTCTCTTACGGAATCCTTCAAACTCCCTAATAAATAATGTGCATATATATTTGGGCCGTTGCATAGCAACTCCAGCCAGACGTTCCATCTGACACTTGCAGATTTCTATATTAATGTGGCGCATACTGTACATTTACTGTAATTCACACCACAAGCATCTTAAAGGGGTTGTCCAGGAGTCGATATGGATGACCTATTCTCATTCACTTTAATGGGAGCTGAGCTGTACTAGCACAGATAGTAGACAGTGTACAAAGCTGTCTGCTCCCGGCTCTGTACACTGTGTAGATATTAGCTGCACTGACCCCCTCCTATCTGAAAGGCCATCAATATCTATTTTTGGACAGCCCCTTTAAAGAGAACCTTTTACCACCTCCACCCAGTCCACATCTTTGCATCATTTAACAGGATCTGCTCCAAAGTTGGAGTTTTATCCCTGTCCCACACCTTCCACGAGCCATATACTATTTAGGTTTGCGGTGTCAGGCGGGGGCATAAAAGGGGTGTGATCCTGAGCTCTGACACTGGCTGGTTGGAGCCCTGGATTGTGCCCCCTTGTCCATTCCTGCCCGACTCCACCCTCCTGACAGTAGACAGTCTAAGTAACATATCAGACACCAAAACTAACTGCACTGGTTCATACCTCCCAACCGTCCCGATTTCCGCGGGACATTCATGATTTCGGTGACGTGTCCCGGTTGGAGGGAGGTATTTCCCGATTTCAACTCAGATCTGCGTCCAGAGGATGCAGATCTGAGTTGAACACATACGCGGCTAAAGCAAGGAGCTGTCACAGTTCAGCTCCTTGCTTCGCTGCTGCACGCCGGCTACTGGCTGTGTACGTCACATCGCGTCTACAACTGTGTGCGAGAGAGAGAGAGAGAGGCAGAGAGAGCGGCGGGGGAGCGAGGAGAAGGTAAGTGTAATGTGTACACTGAGGTAGAACGTGAAACTGGGGGCAGAGATGGAGAGGACATGAAGCTGGGGGCAGAGATGGAGAGGACATGAATCTGGGGGCAGAGATGGAGAGGACATGAATCTGGGGGCAGAGATGGAGAGGACATGAATCTGGGGGCAGAGATGGAGAGGACATGAATCTGGGGGCAGAGATGGAGAGGACATGAATCTGGGGGCAGAGATGTGGGGACATGAATCTGGGGGCAGAGATGGAGGGGACATGAATCTGGGGGCAGAGATGGAGAGGACATGAATCTGGGGGCAGAGATGGGGGGACATGAATCTGGGGACAGAGATGGAGAGGACATGAATCTGGGCAGAGATGGGGGACATGAATCTGGGGGCAGAGATGGGGGACATGAATCTGGGGGCAGAGATGTGGGGACATGAATCTGGGGGCAGAGATGGAGGGACATGAATCTGGGGACAGAGATGGAGGGGACATGAATCTGGGGGCAGAGATGGAGAGGACATGAATCTGGGCAGAGATGTGGGGACATGAATCTGGGGGCAGAGATGTGGGGACATGAATCTGGGAACAGAAATAGAGGGACATGAAACTGGGGGCAGAGATGGGTGGACATGAATCTGGGGGCAGAGATGGAAAGGACATGAATCTGGGGGCAGATGAAGGGTGTATATGAAACTGGGGGAGAGATAGAGGGGGGACATATAATTTACAGGTGATTGTAGGAAGATTATACTGTGTGCAGGCACATGAAAAATTAATGAGAATGGGAGGAGTCCACACAAAAGTGGGCGGGGCTAGATTTCCCACGCCGCACATTTTATCCCTCTTTTGGTTCTTCAAAAGTTGGGAGGTATGCTGGTTGCTCAGGAATGGGGGGGGGGGGGGCTAGAGAAAAAAATCCAACAGTGCTGGGAACAGTGGAGCAGCAGCTATTAAAGGGTGCAGATAGCTGGACTTGGTGAAGGTGGTGAAAAGTCCCCTTTAAAGGGGTTTTTCAGAATTTTTTGTACTGATAATCTATACAGGCAGGGCGCTGCGCTCACCTTGGCCCTTTAGTTCCCACTCTCTGCCAGTACAGTATTAACGTCTGTGTGCTCAGGGATTCCTACACTTTGCCTTGTGTACTTGTTGACTTTGGAGACAAATTAGCCGTAATAGATGTGAATTACGTCACAATCCAGGCGAGCCAGTATGGAGATTCACGCGCGCGCGTTTACAGCTGAGCAGCACTTTAGCGGCACCTTATATAGATATAATCTACGAGTAAAGGTTGTTACATTGCTAAAGAGTAAAGCAAACAACAGCTTTACAATGACCTTATTTTTAGTTACAGTTGTCATTGACCCTTTCTGGGATTTGACCTCTGTATTCTGCAGAATTATGAATGCAGCTCTGGAGGATAGTAGTAGTTAGATGAGGACGAGAATGATTTTTGGGGATGAATTAGAATTTTTAATTCCATTTATTTTTTTATTTGTTTGGTTTTTATTAGCAAGTGGAAGGCTGCTATTAGGCTTAGAGGACAGAGTGAAAATTGCAGGATATTATAGTTTTCTTAAAGGGATTCTACCATTAAAATCAAATTTTTTCTCGCTAACACGTAGGAATTGCCTTAAGAAAGTCTATTCTTCTCCTATCTTTAGATGTCTTCTCCGCATCGGTAGAAATCTGGGTTCTCTTGCAGCACTGGGGGCGGTCCTGAGCACTCAAATAGCACTGGGGGCGTCCCCAATGCTGCGAGAGAAATCTCCAGTGCCACCTCCATCTTCTTCAGGAATGGGGTCTTCACCGTGTCTTCTTCTGGAGCTGGGGGTCAAACTTGTAGGCCTTGGGCAGAGCCAACTGCACATGCCCACAGGCCACAAGAAAGTGGCCGCTTACTTACTGTGTAAGTGGCCTGTGGGCATGCGCAGTCGGCTCTGCCCAAGGCCTACAAGTTTGAAGCCAGCGCCAGGAACAAGTTCAGCAGCAGGCCAGCTTGAGAGCTAATGAAACGCTGGAGCAGGGGGATCATCAATGCCAACAACATACTCATTACAGTATATGGTGTCCCAGCGAGCTGCTGAGATGCTGAAACAATCACAGGCACAGCATGAGGATCAAGTTCAGTGGCAGTCCAGCTTGAGAGGTGCTGAAACGCCAGAGCAGGCATATCATTGACGCCAACAACACGCTCATTATATGGCTTCCCAGCGAGCTGCTGAGATGTTGGAACAATCACAGGTATGGTCCAAGGAACAAGTTCAGTAGCAGGCCGGCTTGAAAGCTGCCAAAACGCCGGAACAGGCGAATCTTTTTATTACTCACACATTTTTCATTTCTCTCTGGACCCAATTCTGAAGTCCACGCAGACGAAGTCGCGGGCAGAAGCTGGTGATACAAACAAGATGCCTCCTCATAGCTGCACTTATCAATAGGGAAAGAAGTTTAGGGTACATGTACAGGTGGTAGATTCACGGGAGTGATTTTTGCGCATACGTTTTTGAAAAACGCAGCATGTTACTTTTAACTACAGAAACACTGCATTCTCTCCATAGACTTCTATTGGAAGGAGACGAAAATTATGTGGGACCCCATTATGTGGGATTGATGGAGATAGCCAAGTGCCATACCCAGCCCGACCACTAGGTGTGCTGCTCCATTCTATTCAGCGTGTAAATGACCCCACTTTTTTTGGGTAATTCCCCTTTAATACAGTAGTCGGGATGGCCGATCCAGTAAAAGGCCACAATTTCCTGCAGAACTGAATTGTGTTAGATAGCTTTGGCGCCATCTAGCTGCAGAGAGCAGCACTGCACTATTTGATAAAATAACGACTCTCTACATCTCGAGAGCCACAAATCAGCATCCGATTCACCAAGCGCCATCAATGCAGACTTTACTATATTACATTTACTAAATCAATTCTTAATGGCCGCTAACTGTTGCGGATGAGACTTTCCATTTGCACAGTTAAAGGCACGGCGATGCAAATTGTTTCTGCGCCGCTGCCATTAGGTAGACATGAGGCGGCCTCCGCGCTCCATCCTGCTGCATTTGTAACCTGACACATGCTAATGAGTTCATGAGATTGAAGGATCGCAGGTGCACGAGCTCACAATCCTGTAACAAATCAAATTATCTGAATATGAGCTATTACAATAGATTGACAACGCCGAGCCGCGTTATTCAGGAAGCCGCGGCGTCTGGGACATGTTGTTGAATATATTTTACATCACGACGCAACACTGAGATGGGATTTACTGCAATCTGCAAGGCCAAGCCAAGTTCACATTTGGCATTTTCACTGCTGATGTTTTTAGGGTACGGAATTTTAAAGAGGACTTGTTAACTCGGCAGTATCCTTTCTTAGAACTTGTGCTGTTCCACCATTATTCCTCCTGGAAATTTGTGAATAGATTTACTACTGGGCAATACCACTCCACTTGCCAGTTGGACACGTGTCCGAAAGTGTCTAATCAATTGTCACAGTGTCAGACTCCATAGGGATACGCCCTATTGTCAAGAGAGTAGGCTCCATGTTGTGGAAATGCAGGGGGAAAAAAGTCTACATGTTACAGCATACCTCCCAACAGTCCCGGATTCTGCGGGACAGTCTTGGATTCCGAGTCCTGTCCCGGTTTCAACTTATCTGCATCCTTCCGACGTAGATGAGTTGAGTACACAGGCGAATGAAGGGGGAACAAAATGAAGGGAGCCCATGAAACTAGGGGCAGATGAAGAGGGAAGGGACGACATGAAACTGGGGCAGAGATTGAGGGGGGGCATGAAACTGGGGGCAGAGATGGAGAGGGGACATGAAACTGGGGGCAGATGGAGGGGGGAGATGAAATGGGACAGAGATGGAAGGGGGACATGAAACTGAAGCAGATGGAGGGGGAGATGAAACTGGGGACAGAGATGGAGGGGGGGATATGAAACTGAAGCAGATGGAGGGGGGACATGAAACTGGGGCAAAGATGGAGGGGGTTATGTAACTGGGGTCAGATGGAGGGGGAAGATGAAACTGGGGACAGAGGTGGAGGGGAGACATGAAACTGGAGGAAGATGAAGGGGGTATATGAAATGGGGAGAGTGATATAATGTACGAGTGACTGTAGGAGGATTATACTGTGGGGGGGCACATGAAAAAATGAATGAGAATGGGCGGAGTCAACATAAAAGTGGTTGGTACTAAATTTACATTTTATCCCTCTTTCTGTATAGGTATAATAGAAGGACGTGCTGCTGAAAAATCCACAATGCGTTTCTGCTGCGTTTATTTCCGTGTCACTTTTTGGTTGTGGCTCGCTATGTGGGGCCATTGCAGATACACTTCTGTGGATAGGGCATAAGTGTCACATAGCCGGGAGTCTGACCTCTGGGGCCCCAGTGATCGGGAGGACAGGGGACCTCAAAGTCCACCCTGAATTCTCCCTGTGTACACTTGGATGATCATTCACTTCTATGGGGCCGCCAGGACTCCACGCGAATGGAGCATTGGTACGTCATTCAGAGGGAGGATGCTGGAGGACTTTTGGACCCCTGTTCTCCTGATCACTGGACCCCCATCAGTCTGACACTTGGTGTAAAACCCCTTTAAGTCATATCTTTCCAGGAGGAATAACAGAGGAACAGGGCAATGCAATGTTCTAAGACAAGGTGCTCCAGGATCATTACTTCATGGGAGAGGAGATGGGGCCGCACCCTACAGCACATTTTATATTAAATTCTGATTCATTTTTTTGGATCACATGATGTAGACATCTTTCTTCATCAAGCCAGAAAACTGACACAGAATTGCTGGACTTCAGCAGACATCTGGGATTTGTGTGCAGGGTGTGCAACATTCTGGTGTAGACTTAGTCTGGCGCACGGGACCTCATGAGATGGGCCACAATAATTAAAGGGGTTGTGCGGGGTGTAGTCATATACTTACCTGGTCTCGGGATCGCTGATGATTCTCAGATCTGTGACACCCCTTTCCCTGCTCCTGCTTGGCACTACCCACTTGACAATAGAGCATATCAGGCACCAAAAATAACAGCACTGATTGCTCAGGAATGGTGGGGGCTAGAGGAAAAATTACAATTGTGTGGAGTTTGAGAGCTGGAGGATGAATTGGTCGATGTCTTATGTCCCAGCACAGAGGATCTATACCATATTCGACAGGGATTTTGAGTGTAATGGTGTAATAGTTTTTTACGTAACACATGGCCACCGTTGTCTGCCGGTATTACCAGGATTGTTTTGTATGTGTGACTAATCTTTAGCGTAGATTTGATCGATCTTGCTGTTGTGTAATATTGCAGATCCATCGAGTAGCGAGTATTTCAGCCAAGTATTAATAGGCTCACAGAAAGCTCCGGAAGACAAATAGCTCCAGTATGAGGCTGTCAGGGCGCTCCACAGCAGGATCACACAGTCCGTCAGGGCGCTGCGGCCCTGCTCACCTCGGGTTTACGACCGTTGACAGACTAACTCATTGCTGCTATTCTCATAGTTCACTTTGCCAAGTTCAATACAACATAATGTGATTACAGACCATACAGGTTTCTACTCTGCAGAATGGTCTCTCCTGGTATTTAACCACTTGATGACTGGGGTCTTTAATGGGGTGGCCAATGGGCCACAAAAAGCATCTGAGTTCCATTGTGTCCACCCATGATTTTAATGGGTACCACAGCAGTGTCAAAAGAGCTCACACTGTAGCAGAGCTTAGCAATTGCAGTCATTTGAGCAGCCTACTCCTCCCCCTTCTCCATAGACTTCTTTGTAAAATTATAACTCAGCCTGATAAACGGAGAAGGAAACAGATTTCTTTAATAAGATATATTACAAACTTTCTTATATTCACCTGTACTAGCTGTTTTACGCTTTAAGCTGGACCCTGAACATTCAATCCCCATACCAAGGACCTCCACTGATCAGCAAAACCAGGGCCAAGCGAATGCTGCTGTGCGACACTGTGCAATCTGTGGGGGTCCTCGTGGTCTTTTGTAAAGCTTTCATCTTTTTGCCACCATGGACTCATTGATCGCGGCTCCAACTTTTTGTCATCCTTCAGATCAGCCAGGTTATTAACAATCTTAATATATTGACCAGAGGTGAAGGATTGCAATTCCAGCAGCCAGGAGTTCTATTATAACGCTCCAAGACGGCTGCGAGATAATTATTATCCTGTATGAATGGACAGCTTAATAGAGTATTGTCATCGGGCCCCGCACGGCCTTTCTTTGCAGCAATTAGTAGATCAATTCACTGACTGCACAAGACCCGCAGCCGAGGAAAACACCATTATTTATAGAAAGGTAGCGCTACGTTGCGATTAATGAATGTGCGATTTTGGTTATGCCTTTTTCTTTTCATCTACACTTTATTGCATATAGGCAAAGCCGATCATTTATGTGGATAATCCTGATCTAATAGAGTTGGGATAAATATCGAAGAAAATCAGGGTCCAACTCTGTAAAAGTCATTTTTAAATTTCCTTGCCTGTTTCTTTTAGAGCATTTTTATTTGCAGATAGTTCAGGACTGTGTGTAACATGGTGGAGGGGTTTATAGGGACAAAATCCGGAGATTCTGTAATATTACAATTTTTATTTGAAATTCTTAGAGGAGAATAGAATAGGGTTAGAAAAATACAACACAGTACAGGAGCAGACGAGCTCATGAATCCCTGTATTTTCAGCATCGCCCTGTGGGGAGGGAGACTCCTCCTCCACCAGTTGTTCTGTCAGGGATATCTCACTGATGATAAATCTACAGTCTAGGCGGGTCTCAGGAATGAATCACTAGAAGAATACTAATATAGGGCAACCCTAGTGTTATGTTCTGTATATACCAGTTACAATACAGCCTCTCGGCGGAGTAGCTGACCAGTGCTCCTTGCTGCAACAGAAAAGCCACAGTGTACACCGTCTGACAAACTGATTTAGCTAACTCTTGGGACTCGGCTTGCCAATCTGAAGCCCACTTGCAACCGGAGCTACTCCAGCCGGTAACGGGTCCTATTTACTTACTGATCCTGAAGGGGCCGGGATCGGTAAGTGACGTCGCGGGCCCCACAAACACTATTATTATACTCAGGGGGTCTTTTCAGACCCCCGAGTTTAATGATCGGAGGCCCAGGAGAGGTAAGAGAACATTAAAAACTGTGTTACTTACCTTGCCGCGCTCTGGGCAGACTTCGGTCCTTGTTGTGTGACCTGCGTCCTGGGTCATGTGACGTCCAGACGTCATTGAAGATAGCCGACACCACCGAGGACTGCAGCAAAGCGTTTTTTATGTTTGTATCCCCCTTTAGGTCTTCGATTATTATACTTATAATAATTATTATACTTAATTCTTCATGGGTGTTCACAGTGGGCCACTATGGGGCATAATACTGTGTGCAAAGAAGAAAAAAATTGTCTCAGCCCGTATTACAAAAATGATAAATGTCTCTTACTGTTAATACAGGAGTAGTAGGTGCTTGTAGTCATCCGGATGCCCGGGACGTCATGTCTGGCACAGACACAATAGAAGCAACAAATTGAAGTAGTCTCAGCACGCCGGATGATACGTTTTTTTTTAATACTGTGTGCAGGGACCACTATGGGACATAATACTGTGTGCAGGGGCCACTATGGGGTATAATACTGTGTTCAGGGGCCACTATGGGACATAATACTGTGTGCAGGGGCCACTATGGGACATAATACTGTGTGCAGGGGCCACTATGGGGGATAATACTGTGTTCAGGGGCCACTATGGGACATAATACTGTGTGCAGGGGCCACTATGGGGGATAATACTGTGTGCAGGGGACACTATGCGACATAATACTGTGTGCAGGGGCCACTATGGGGGATAATACTGTGTTCAGGGGCCACTATGGGACATAATACTGTGTGCAGGGTCCACTATGGGGAATAATACTGTGTGCAGGGGCCACTATGGGGGATAATACTGTGTGCAGGGGCTACTATGGGGGATAATACTGTGTGCAGGGGCCACTATGGGACACAATACTGTGTGCAGGGGCCACTACGGGGGATAATACTGTGTGCAGGGGCCACTATGGGACATAATACTATGTGCAGGGGCCACTATGGGACATAATACTGTGTGCAGGGGCCACTATGGGACATAATACTGTGTGCAGGGGCCACTATGGGGCATAATACTGTGTGCAGGGGCCACTATGGGGGATAATACTATGTGCAGGGGCCACTATGGGACATAATACTGTGTGCAGGGGCCACTATGGGGCATAATACTGTGTGCAGGGGCCACTATGGGACACAATACTGTGTGCAGGGGCCACTATGGGGTATAATACTGTGTGCAGGGGCTACTATGGGGCATAATACTGTGTGCAGGGGCCACTATGGGGGATAATACTGTGTGCAGGGGTCACTATGGGGGATAATACTGTGTGCAGGAGCCACTATGGGACACAATACTGTGTGCAGGGGCCACTATGGGGTATAATACTGTGTGCAGGGGCCACTATGGGACATAATACTGTGTGCAGGGGCCACTATGGTGTATAATACTGTGTGCAGGGGCCACTATGGGGTATAATACTGTGTGCAGGGGCTACTATGGGGCATAATACTGTGTAATGGGGCCACTATGGGGTATAGAGAGTGCAGGAATGTGTGTGTGTGGGGGGGGGGTCGGTCGGTCGAGGTCTTCGGCGTCAGTCGGGGGGGTTGGGCGCCATTTCTAGTTACGCCACTGTGTCCATGGAAAACACTCACAGCACACGGACAGAAATCACGGCTATGTGAATAAGCCCTTATTTGCAAGCCCTTCATCTAAACCATTGGCTTTGCCTTAGCCCTTGCATTAGCCCTAATGTAGGCATCTGTCATCGGGAAAGCTGGATTATAAGATCTATTGGGACAAGGACTACGGACAATTAATACAGTGTGTATACAATTCTGGTAAACGGATATTAAAGCTGTCAGCAGAATTTAGGTGTGAACAATAAGATCTGTGTGTGTAGCAACTTCATGAGATTCTCTCTGGAGTCAGCGCGGGGCAGGAGATGAATTGCAGTTTTCATCTATGTTAATTCCAGGCAGACGGGGACAGAATTTTCCCCAGTTTAATTAACAGAAGAAACTGTGAGATAGTTGTACGAGCCGCCTACACAAAGCTCCTGCCTCCTCCCCGCCTGATACCATTCAGCCATACAACCCTCGTGTCCTGCTCGAGGCGACCAGGGAACACCAGATAGTAGTGGCCATCAATGTTGCACTGGCCCACCAAAGGATCCAACAAGGCTGTAACAGTATTAGGCCAACTGAAGACATCCAAATATGAGGGGTACTGTGGTCTATTTTCAAGGACAGTAGGCCCCTGAATCATTGTATTTGGCCCAAGGGACTTCAGTCTGAATGAGCATCTCAAGGAGAGACCTAATGATGAGTGGTGGAACTACTGCCAGAACAGCCGGGCCCTGGTTGGTTCCAGAAACAGAGGGGTTAATTGCTTATTATTGTCATAAGGAAGTGATTGAAGAAAACAGAAATGTTAATCCCATCAATATTCGGTGTGACCTTTGCCCATTGCCTTCCATCAGTTCTTCTCAGGACTTGCAGACAGTTCTTGGAAGAACTGGGCGGGGAGGTTGTTCCCGCCGCCATCTTGGAGAACTAATCACAGACCTGTGGATATTGGCTTGTCCAATCCTTCATGTCAACCCAGACAGACTGGATGATGTTGAGATCAGAGCTATATCTGTGGGGGCCGGATTCAATTTAGGTTTTACAGGAAACATCACAAGAGTTCAAATCGCATTAAAAATTCTGAAGAGGATGAAATTTATTAAGCTTTAGTTCTCTTTCCCCATCTTTACCCTGGGATATGAGACACTGGCCAATGTATAGCAAGGCTGCGGCAACTAGAAAAATCCCAAAAAATGCAGCTCGACCCCTTTTTAAACAGTGGAGTGAGACGGGAATCTAGGTGGGTCAGGGCGGGGACACCCCAGACTGTCACCAAAAAGCCGGCTCCCATTGAAATCAGTGGGAGTTGCTCAGGTGTTTTTTCCGGGATCCGGTTTGTTTTGGCAAGATGTTCATTCTTCAGGCTGTTTTGCCTCGCGATTCGGCCTGAAGACACTCCCTCCTCCCGACTAGACCCGTTCATTGGGCCTAACCCGGAGCGCAGGGTGCGGCTGGATGCCGGTGCAGTGCATTCAGTCACGGCTACCCATTTTTTGGACCGGAACCTGAGGCGGCCTCTAGTATCGCAGCTCAGCTCCATTTACTCAAATGAATCAAAGCTGCAGTACCAGACTTAACCTATGGATAAAGGTGGCGCTGTTTCTAGAAAAAAAAAAAAATCTCTGCTGCTCTCGTACACCTGTAAAGTTACTCAGCAAGTAAAATTCACCGATTTCTAAATGTCGACCGTCTATTAGTCCTGAGAGATGGGATGTGTTTATATCAGTGCGGGATCATTAAGCATCGCACTGTCCTTGGCGATATAGTAAAAATGTCACCGTGCCGCATCACTTTAATGATTCCCACCCCAGTCCTGCTTAGCAAGGTATATTGGAATTGTAATAAAGGCGGCGACATCGGCCAATAAACACCTCCTCAATGGTTCATAACATGTTTTATGACCCCTCTAAAGTGGCTATCCGCTCAGGACATGGACCACGCTGCTGGCGGACATTGGGGGGCGTCCACAGCTTTATCTGCTTAGAATTGTCTAATCGTCTGCCCTGTGCAGTTGCTAGGCAACACGTCCGCGGCTTGAGTAAGCAAAGATGATATGCAGGGTTTTTTTTTTGTTTTTTTGGAGGGGTTTCTGTCAGACAATATTGCAATTATCTAGACTATGGCTTTCAAGGGACGTCTCAAGTGGTTGCGTAAGAGATTAACCGATAAGTGGCATCAATATAATAACGTACCTGGAGTTACTGCAACTATGTATAGCATTGGAATTATAAAACATTACATTGTGTCTATAGTAAGATCAAGATAATATCTGCACTTTAAAGAGGACCTTTCACTTCCTTGCAGATCGTTGGTGTTATATACTGCTAGAAAGCATTGCCCGTATGCGCCCGGGTGCCGGAGATATCAGTCCTGTTAGTTTTGGCAGCGATATATATTCACTGTCATGAGGGCGGGCCTTACTGCCTAGCGTCATTGCCTGACTGATGTACAGTATACTGTCAGGTTGAGCGTTCCTCACAGCCCAGAGATGACTGGCAGGATTTTTTTTTTACTCTAACCCCCATAGGCACCTATCTATAATACATAGTGTATGACACTGTCAGGGCTCCTAGCAGTGGCGTAACTAGGAATGGCGGGGCCCCGTGGCAAACTTTTGACATGGGGCCCCCCTGACACCGAAGATCTCGACCGAGTCCCTCCTACGCATTCCTGCGCGCTCTATTATGTTCCATAGTGGCCCCTGCACACAGTATTATACCCAATAGTGGCCCCTGCACACAGTATTATGTCCCTTAGTGGCCCCTACAGGACTAAATACTGTCACGTCACCCGCTGACCGCTATACCAGGACAAATTGTGGATAAAAAATCTGGTCATGTGCAATACAATTTAGTAACTCCATGTGCCTCATATTAATAGCAGTTAACCCCATCATCTCCCTCACATTAACCCCTGTGTGCTTGACCATAAGAGTTACTGATATGTGAGAGACATGGAGGTAATAATAAAGTATCTTCATTATTATTACCCCCATATGTCTCACATATCAGTTACTCTTATGGTGAGGCACACAGGGGTTAATGTGAGGGAGATGATGGGGTTAACTGCTATTAATATGAGGCACATGGAGTTACTAAAACACAAGTAATCCCCCCATATGCCTGACATTAATAAGTAACCCCAGTACGTACCTATGTAGCTTTAGTTTCATTTTCCTTCTTCCTCCAGTGCAGGACGGCAGGGATAAGCCCCGCCTCCTCCTCTCATTGGTGGGCAGAGGACAGCAGAGAAAGAGAGGGGGGAGAGGGGGAGCGTCCTGAAGCGCTGACAGGAGCCAGAGCTGCAGCTCCTGTGTCTCAGCCATTGCTGCAGCTTCGGGGCCCCCTGTTGGTGGAAAGTATTCCACCAACAGGGGGCCCCGATCATTATACTCGGGGGTCCGAAAAGACCTCCGAGAATAATGATAGCAGCGGTAGCAGCTGTCACCGGGCCCCTAATGTCCCGGGCCCTGTGGCAGCTGCTACCGCTGCTATGGTGGTAGTTACGCCCCTGGCTCCTAGGAACCTATCTATAAAACAGTGTATGACACTGTCAGGGCTCCTAGGAACTTATCTATAAGACATAGTGTAGAATACTGTCAGGGCTCCTAGGAACCTATCTATAATACATACTGTATGATACTGTCAGGGCTCCTAGGAACCTATCTATAATACATAGTGTATGACACTGTCAGGGCTCCTAGGAACTTATCTATAAGACATAGTGTAGAATACTGTCAGGGCTCCTAGGAACCTATCTATAATACATAGTGTATGATACTGTCAGGACTCCTAGGAACCTATCTATAATACATAGTGTATGACACTGTCAGGGCTCCTAGGAACCTATCTATAATACATAGTGTATGACACTGTCAGGGCTCCTAGGATCCTATCTATAATACATAGTGTATGACACTGTCAGGGCTCCTAGGAACTTATCTATAAGACATAGTGTAGAATACTGTCAGGGCTCCTAGGAACCTATCTATAATACATACTGTATGATACTGTCAGGGCTCCTAGGAACCTATCTATAATACATAGTGTATGACACTGTCAGGGCTCCTAGGAACTTATCTATAAGACATAGTGTAGAATACTGTCAGGGCTCCTAGGAACCTATCTATAATACATAGTGTATGATACTGTCAGGACTCCTAGGAACCTATCTATAATACATAGTGTATGACACTGTCAGGGCTCCTAGGAACCTATCTATAATACATAGTGTATGACACTGTCAGGGCTCCTAGGATCCTATCTATAATACATAGTGTATGACACTGTCAGGGCTCCTAGGAACTTATCTATAAGACATAGTGTAGAATACTGTCAGGGCTCCTAGGAACCTATCTATAATACATACTGTATGACACTGTCAGGGCTCCTAGGAACTTATCTATAAGACATAGTGTAGAATACTGTCAGGGCTCCTAGGAACCTATCTATAATACATAGTGTATGATACTGTCAGGACTCCTAGGAACCTATCTATAATACATAGTGTATGACACTGTCAGGGCTCCTAGGAACCTATCTATAATACATAGTGTATGACACTGTCAGGGCTCCTAGGATCCTATCTATAATACATAGTGTATGACACTGTCAGGGCTCCTAGGAACTTATCTATAAGACATAGTGTAGAATACTGTCAGGGCTCCTAGGAACCTATCTATAATACATACTGTATGATACTGTCAGGGCTCCTAGGAACCTATCTATAATACATAGTGTATGACACTGTCAGGGCTCCTAGGAACTTATCTATAAGACATAGTGTAGAATACTGTCAGGGCTCCTAGGAACCTATCTATAATACATACTGTATGATACTGTCAGGGCTCCTAGGAACCTATCTATAATACATAGTGTATGACACTGTCAGGGCTCCTAGGAACCTATCTATAAAACATAGTGTATGACACTGTCAGTGCTCCTAGGAACCTATCTATAATACATAGTGTAGAATACTGACAGGGCTCCTAGGAACCTATCTATAATACATAATGTATAACACTGTCAGGACTCCTAGGAACCTATCTATAATACATAGTGTATGACACTGTCAGTGCTCCTAGGAACCTATCTATAATACATAGTGTATGACACTGTCAGGGCTCCTAGGAACCTATCTATAATACATAGTGTATGACACTGTCAGGGCTCCTAGGGACCTATCTATAATACATAGTGTATGACACTGTCAGTGCTCCTAGGAACCTATCTATAATACATAGTGTATGACACTGTCAGTGCTCCTAGGAACCTATCTATAATACATAGTGTATGACACTGTCAGTGCTCCTAGGAACCTATCTATAATACATAGTGTATGACACTGTCAGGGCTCCTAGGAACCTATCTATAATACATAGTGTATAACACTGTCAGGGCTCCTAGGAACCTATCTATAATACATAGTGTATGACACTGTCAGGGCTCCTAGGAACCTATCTATAATACATAATGTATAACACTGTCAGGACTCCTAAGAACCTATCTATAATACATAGTGTATGACACTGTCAGGGCTCCTAGGAACCTATCTATAAATCATGGTGTATGACACTGTCAGGGCTCCTAGGAACCTATCTATAATACATAGTGTATGACACTGTCAGGGCTCCTAGGAACCTATCTATAATACATAGTGTATGACACTGTCAGTGCTCCTAGGAACCTATCTATAATACATAGTGTATGACACTGTCAGTGCGCCTAGGAACCTATCTATAATACATAGTGTATGACACTGTCAGGGCTGCTACAAACATGTCTATCCAATTTCTAGCAAATACAGCCAAAGCTATGTCAAAATGAAAGTGATATTATCAGACTCTGGAGTATAATAGGTGGAGGCCCAGAGGAAGTGTAAAAAATAAAATCACATTCATACTCACCTTCTGTTGCCTCCTTGCGCTCTTTCCCATGACGCTGGTTGTGCTGGTGGCCCAATCACAGGCCTCAGTGGTGACCCCCAGGTGCATGACGTCACGTTTCTATTGGACTCCCATGGATGTCCACAATGAGGGCCCCGACTTCAAATGTGTGTGGCAGCATAGATGGGGTGCCACAAGTTGGGGAACACATCCAAAGATACAATGTGGCTTCTATGTGTTTCTTGGAGAGAGGGGACTCCATTCTGGTTAATCCCATGCCAAGGAAGGATTAAGACTACCATGGACCCTGGACTATATGAAGATTGTGCCCCCCTTCCCCACCAGGCTAAAGTTTTCAGGACCTTGTACATGTTCTGTTTATCAGCTGAATGTCCATTCATAGGAATACTCATTCCCCATCAGTTCCCAATGGGCTTATACATTGTGCAGGCGGAGGGTACAGCATGTACTCGGGATGTTGACAAACCCGGGGATCAGATGAGTGGAGCAATGTTATTTTTAATGCCCACAGGGTGCACAGTGATAGAGCAAAGGCCTCCCTACCTATACCGGAAGTAGACACCACCACTACAATGCTGCCCCTTGCTTCTGGGAAGACTAGTTGCAGCTGTCTGTGTATTTCCAGGTAGATGTAAAACTCTATTTCTAAATGGCATACACTTGAGAGATTTGGACAGCCATTGGTCTGCAAAAAGACCATATTATATTCCGCCACTGCGGTTGGTGAGAACCCGCACATGTATGGAACTGTATTGTTAGCAAATAAGGGGGGTAGGGTATTGGCCCAAGATGTGGAAATAGATACCAAAGCAGATCCCAAACATTAATAAAAGAGCTGCAAATGCGACAATGCAGACTTTGTTATTCCCATTTGACATATCTCATAGGGGGAACGGTTTAGCGACTATAAATTGGCTGTCAACCATTACAGCATCCTTTCACTGCTAGCAAAAAAAATAAGCCGGCTACTTCATTAGCTCATGGCTGTCTGGTAAATGAGCAGTGTACTGCGGAACATCGTAAGCCTAATTGTCATAGGAGACATGCAGGCAGATCCCGGTGATGGGTTAACAGTGCGTCCTTAGGAGGATGAAGCCTTCACGATATAAGTGGTGCAATGCAGCAAGCTGGGTGGAATGAGCAAGACAGGTGCAGCATCTCCTCGAAAACCATTGCAGGGGACGTAATATAAGAGCAGTCTCCAGCAAGGACACCTGACTGAGTGGAAGACTGCCGTGGTTTTTTTATCTTCCCCTTTGCTGCTAGTGCAGACATGACTTGCAGATTTATTGTGCCTGCTGCTTTCTGTGTCACTGAAGTATTAACAGTGAGAAGTCTGCTATTGAAAACCACTGGGAGAAATGAGCTCAGTGAATTAAACAAAATCCTTCATTTCTAGCTAGGACAATGTCTGGTGTCAGCGTGTCATAGACAGAGCATTTAGCAACGCTCTGGTGCTGCAATGTTCTGCAGAGAACGAATTGGGAATTGGGGAAAAGGACGGGAAAACATGGATTAGTCTAAGCATAGGCCATGATAGTAGATTACTTACTGGTATAGACTAGTATATAGGAGTGGATACATAGTGGATATATACAGAATCTATGGATATGGCCATATTCATTCATATTTCCATTGGAGACTACGTCGCAGAAACTGCCAAAAATCGCCGTTCGCCGGAGTCTGTGTGTAACCGCCACAAACCATGGTCTGTCTCCCCGTCGTCAGGACCCGAGCATCGGAGAGATCATCGCAGATGTGGACCTAGCCTTAGGCTGAGTTCATATGGAGTATTCTGAATCAGAATTGGACGCGGAAGCCGCCTCAGGTTCCGGTCCAAAATACGGGGCAGCCGCGACTGGATGCCGGTGCAGTGCATCCCAAATGAATGGACCTAGTCGGGAGTGTCTTCACGAGGCCTGAAGAATGAGTCGGAACAAACGTCTCCCAGAAAAAAGAACTGACGCTAGACAGGGCACCCGCTCAGGCCTTGGGCAGACATGTTTACTTTCTAGAAACAGAGACTTTAAAGGGACCATCCAACATATGAAATTGATCCTTAATCAATCCAAGCTATCCTTAAGATAGGCCATCAGTTTTAAATCGGTGAGCTCTGACTCTTTATATCCCAACCAATCCTATTTTTGCCACTGTTCTTTTATGTTCTTCATTGTTTACCTGGTGCTTTCTTATCAGCTTTGTTGTGTAGGCTGAGACAGAGTCTGCAGAGTCACCTGATTATTATTAGAGGGCAGTAGATTTGATGAGAAGGAAGGATATCACAGATGCAGTAGACAGACAGATGTATATATACAGCATATATATATAGTATGAGTTGGGAAAAGATGTGTGTGCGCCTATATGGCAGCCTCCAGGAAACTTTTCATTCTTCATAATTACATACAATGGATGAAGCACCTTTCACTACCTCCACCAACTCCAACTGCATCTGCATTCTGACCCAGTTGAAATTTTTTATCTCCAGCCCCCGTCATTCCTGAGCAATCAGTACATAATGCTCTCCACTATCAGGTGGGTGGTCCTAAACTGTCTGCTCCAGCCCAGGACCGCCCATCTGACCATAGAGAACCTAATTAGCATACTGGGTACTGAAACTAAGAGCAATGATTACTTTGGAACGGTCAGGGCTAAAGAAAAGATTCCATGCTACTCCAGCAGGTAGCGGCCTATTATAAAACAAACAAACATAAAGTTCTTATACTTACCAACCTTGCGCTGCTCCCCCTGCCGCTGCATCCTCTTCTTCTCCCGACACAGTAAGATGTCTGCGTATCATCGTAGGTGGTGTAATGACGCCGCCTGTGCTGAGACGCAGATGTCAGTGCAGGAGAGGGGCCGCTCTCTTGCGTTAGTATAGGTGGAAAAAAAAAAGGTAAAAAAAAAGAAAGAAAGAAAATCGCCCGGGCTGCCGCCCCCCTCCCCAGGGCCGCCTGAGGCGGTTGCCTCACCTCGCCTCTTTAGAGGTGTGGCGCTAAGTTTATGTATCAATAAGACAGCATTTTAGCTTCTGTTTCACACTTCACAATCGCTCTTCTTGCCATGTGCGCCCTTCAGATGTATTGACCACAGGGTGAACGGCCATCATAAAAGGGCAGACCTGCAGGCCAAGAACCTTGATCTTCCTGTAAATCTCCTCCTGTCCGCTGATCACCTCTCTCTAATACCGCAGTGCTGTCCAAGGAATTCACATCGTTGCCAACATATCAGAATAATTCTCGTGGACACTTCGGTGCTGAGTCAGAATATCAGTCTATCGGGCCTGAGGAGTTTCTATCCATCGTCATGAGAACCCATTATAAAATGCTGCAATTCGGGAAGTGTCAGTATAATGGAGAGGAACTGATGGTATTGATTGCAGTTACCGCACACTGCGATACCGGATAGTGCAGTCTCCTTCAACGTACATTTTGATATGCCAAGGCAACAGAACGGGGTGTGAGGTGTCCCATAAAGGGGCATAACTTTGCAAATAGTGGCATTGCCACCTCCAAAAATGTCCACGCCATGCTTCATGTGCCATTCTCCCAAAGACTATCTACAAAATTTTGGAAACTTTGCTTTTATCCAGGCCATAGAGATACAGTGCATGTATCGTGGCATCGTATGATCATATAACAACGCCATGCCATGTGCTATAATACTTTATTGCCCTTGCAGTAAGCTACAGATATCTCAACTCACCTGTAGGGTTGGGCTGATCTTGAGATTTCAGGATCGATTTTAAAATCCAATTTGTGATAATTTCCCAGCCGATCCTGATTGTGAAAATTGCTCGATTGCCGATCGGGATCCGATCTTTCCCGATCCTGATCGCTCAACCCTATTCACCTGATTTTACTAGAAATCATCTGTTTAGCCCTGTACGAGCATTACCGCCATTACAGAATTGGGCAGCCCAGGTGCGCAGGGTTCAAGTGCCAAGGCCAGCTGCTCTTAGCATTTTCTCCAATTGCCTGGCACAACCTCCGTCCTCTACTCTACTAGACATCCCCTTATCTAGGAGACCCTGGATAAAGTTGGCAGATGAATGGAGTCAAGCTTGAAGCTTCCATCTTACCATTGGCTGCCATAAGGATTGAAGCTGCTATTTGTGCCACTGTGAATTTAGCCCCACTCATTTCCAATTTCATTTGGGCCATTCCTATCCATTTCTTTTTGTGCCCCCACATGGTATAACTCCCCTATAAACACCTTGACATGGTATGTCCCAACATTATACTGTCCCCCTCCAGATGCACCACCACAGTATCAAGTCCCCTTCCAATTGCCCATACAGTATAATTTCCCCCTTCAGGTACCCCAAAGTTTAATGTCCCCCTCTAGTTATAACCACAGTATATTGTCCCCATCCAGGTACCCCACAATTTAATGTCTCCCTCTTGTTACAACCACCTGCCCACAGTTTAATGCCTTCTCCAGCTACCCCATAGTATAATGTCCCCCTCTAGCTGTCCCCACAGTTTAATGCCCCCCGCCAGTTGACTCCACCATATAATGCCCCCTACCAGCTGTCCCCCCCTCTCCTGGTGCCCTCACAGTATCAACCAAACATAAAAAACACTAATACCTACCTAGCCCTGTTCCCTGCTGTTCTTCTCTTATGTCTCTGGTACTGGAGCCTTCGGGGAGAAGAAGATATGATGTAAGTCGCCGCATCTTCTGCACCCAGAGCAGAGACAGGTGCCGAGTGGTAAAGTAGTGCTACACCATTAACTCCAGACACAGATGAGCTGAAGCTGGGACATACCTCCCATTTACCAAGACCACCCAGAAACTGGAACTGTCCCACTGAATCCGGGACGGTTGGGAGCAATAGAAGATAAAGTGTAACTCTTCACCAGTTCTGCATTTTCAGATATATTTAGTTAGAGTGTCCCGGGATGTGCTGTATATTGCCACAATCCATGATACATAACTTTAGACATGTCAACTGACGCTGGGGTCACACCAGAGCCTGAACTCCATTTTAAGGTTTCCGTCTTCTGCATGCAAGCCGGAAGAAGTAGATGAAGAGGCAGTTGCTGAAGAAGATGGAGGCATCGCTGGAGGGAGTTCTCTCACAGCATTGGGAACGCCCCCAGTGCTGTTTGAGCGCTGAGGCCTGCCCCCAGTGCTGCAAGAGAACTCATTTACATACCGACAACAACCAGATTTTTCACCGAACGGTAGGCCGGAGACAACTTATAAAGGTAGGAGACGAAGAGCCTTTCTTAAGTCTATTCCGACGTGTGAACGAGAAAAAAATGAGTTTAAATGGTACTTTAGCACTTTAGCCCTGAAAAACCTGTTTACAATCAGACGCTTTTTCATCGCTCCCTACAAAAATTGCTGAGGATTCACTACCATAGCAATAGGAAAATCACAAAAATTGCTCCAGTCAAGCAAGTCACCGGCAATTTCCTTCCAAATCACTATATTCATGGATCTCTGAGTGATTTGCAAGAAATAATAACTACTTTTACTCCATAGAATAATATGAAAATTGCTCGAAAACGGCTCCTTAGAATACAGGCACACGGCTGTGGATAAAACACCTGGAATGGTCTGGTTTTAGCAGATCCATTTCACAAACATGGGGCGGCCATATTCATGGATGAACTCTGGAAGAATCTACTGACTGATTTGTAAAACTGGGAAAAATAGGACAAAATGTATTGTCAAAAGCGGATGTGTGAATACCCAATGATATGGCGCGGTTTACCTAGAAATTCCCTGGGCTGCCAGGAGACGTATGCCCAGTGGTTAGGGTAGTGGAAGGATAAGTATTCACCTAGGGTAAGGCCATATTCACCTCAAAATCCTGACCAAAAAGACAGCTAGCTCCCATGGAAATTAATGGGATCCGCTCAGGTGTTTTTTTTACGGGAGCCGGCTTGTTCCAGCTCCCAGAAAAAGAAGCGAGGTGCTCATTCTTCAGGCCAAGTCGCCTCACGATTTGGCCTGAAGACACTCCCTCCTCCCAACTAGGACCATTCATTGGGCCTAATCCGGAGTGGAGTGCATGACTGGATGCCGGTGCAGTGCACCAGCATTCAGTCGCGGCTACCTGTATTTTGGATCAGAACCTGAGGCGGTCTCGACCTCAGGTTCCGGTCCAAAATACCCCGTGTCATCTTACCCTTAAAGGAAATCTGTTATGGAGATTTGGGACAGACAGCCCCTTATGGATTGGGGATTTAGTGTCCCAAAGAGCCCTGTGACAAAGCCATCAGTGCCCACAATAAAAATGAAAAAGCTTTATACAAACCTTGTCGCCATACGCCTCGGCTTCAGTGCACCTGCCTCAAACCTCTGGCGCTTGCACAGTGAAGTCAGGGTGTATATACTCCGCTTCACTGAAGAATTGTGCAAGCGCCAGGAGCACCACAGATCATAGACCCCAACTTTTGAAGAGTAGAAAGAGGGACAAAATGTGCTCCGCCCATTCTCATTCATTTTTCACGTGCTCCCACACAGTATAATCCTCCTACAGTCACCTGTAAATTATATGTCCCCCCCCCTCCATCTCTCTTTTTTTTTTTTAATGTAGATTGTGTGCCCCACATAGAGGTCACAATGTACATTTTTCCCTATCAGTATGTTTTTGGAATATGGGATGGAAATCCATGCAAACACGGGGAGAACATACAAACTCCTTGCAGATGGTTTTTTGCCCTTGGTGGGATTTGAACACCAGGACTCCAGTGCTGCAAGGCTGCAGTGCTAACCACTGAGCCACCGTGTGGCTCCCATGTCCCCCTCCATCTCTGTCCCCAGTTTCATGTCCTCCCCTCCATCTCTGTCCCCAGTTTCATATCGCCCCAGTTTCATGTCCCCCCATCTCTTCCCAGTTTCACGCCGTTCTTCCCCTCTTCATCTGCCGACAGTTTCATGTCCCCCCGTCTCTGCCCCAGTGTCATGCCATTCTCCCCCCCTTCATCTGCCCCAGTGTCATGCCGTTTTCCCCCTTCATCTGCCGCAGTGTCATGCCATTCTCCCCCCCTTCATCTACCCCAGTGTCATGCCGTTCTCCCCCCCCTTCATCTGCCCCAGTGTCATGCTGTTCTACCCCAGTGTCATGCCATTCTCCCCCCGCCTTCATCTACCCCAGTGTCATGCCGTTCTCCCCCCCTTCATCTGCCCCAGTGTCATGCCGTTCTCCCCCCTTCATCTGCCCCAGTGTCATGCTGTTCTACCCCAGTGTCATGCCATTCTCCCCCCCCTTCATCTACCCCAGTGTCATGCCGTTCTCCCCCCCTTCATCTGCCCCAGTGTCATGCCGTTCTCATCCCCTCTCTCATCTGCCCCAGTGTCATGGGCCCCCTACATTATGTTCCACCTTAATGTTTAACAAAAAAAACACACTCACCTTCCCTCGCTCCCCCGCCGCTCTCTCACTCATACACGTAGTTGTAGGCGCAATGTGACATCATCACATCGTGGCTACAAATGCCGGAGCGCAGCGTTAAAGTAGGAGCTGAGCTGTGACAGCTCCTGCTTTAAACACCTATGCTTTTAGCTCATTGGCATCCGTAGGACGCCGATGAGTTGAAATCAGGACTTACCTCCCGCCGACCGGGACCGCGGGACAGGACACCGAAATCGTGAGTGTCCCGATGAAATGGGGACGGTTGAGAGGTATGCCAGAGATGAGTCTGATGAGATCCATCAGACACATCTATAGGTAAGTATAAAGGTTTATTTTTATAAAATGCAAGCAAGGATGGATCTAAGGCCTCGTTCACATCTGCGTTGATAGTCCATTCGGGGGAGTCTGCATGGGGACCCCCCTGAACGGACTACCGAACACATTTGCAAGCGCTGTGCAGTGAAAGCACTCGGATCCCCATAGACTATAATGTGCTTGCTGCCAGATCTCCGCAGGGAACATGTGGACAGTAAAGTAGTTCACAATCTACCGGTACTTTCCTGTTCACATGCGGGCAGCGCGGCAAGCACACGGACCCCATTATAGTCTATGGGATCCGTGTACTTTCACTGCACAGCGCTTGCCAATGCTTTCGGTAGTCCCTTCGGGGGTCCCCATACGGACTTCCTGAACGGATTACCAAATGCAGATGTAAATCAAGGGTAACACTGGTCGATTTGGGACACTAAACCCCCTGTCTATAAGGACCTGTGCGTGGTTTAGTGTCTCAAAACGACTTGACAGGTTCCCTTTAAGGTTTGCATTCCAAATGACAACCTTAACCTCAACTTGCCTCACCTTCATTGATCCCCCATCAGCTGTAGATAAGTGCAGCTCAATGGCGGACAAGCAGTTAATGGGCAGACTTGAGTTTTTGTGAAGGAAACATTTGCAGCTAGGCGCCAGGTCCCAGTAATGTGCAGGCAGTGTTTGTGCTGGTGCAGGGCTTTTAGATGGAATATACGGTGCAGCATTAGACAAATTAAGGAGTGTTTGAATGACAGATCTAAATTTATAATGGCGATCAATTTTGCGCCTGGCCAAGCCGTCCCAGCCCGAGCATTGTGCTGCATTCCATTACTGCTCTGCAGGTTTCCTGAGCAGACCCCGGTAACTGGTGCTCTGCATACAGCATGTCATGTGCACACAAGCGCCCGACCCAATTAGGCGGCTCCACTTGCATTGTACTCAGTGTAGTCAGACAATAACTGCAAGGTCAGTCTGGACAAAAAATAAAGTACGGACTCTCAATGACTCAGACCTACTGCAAACCTGATGGAGGAGAATTTCACTCTCAGATACTACAGATAATCCGATTCTCCAAATGTTTCTCTGTCAATTATTGGAATATGAAGGAAAACTGCAAAAGGTGAAAGGATTGTAATGTCCTGGATTATAGCCAGAAATTTGGGGTAGATTAGGAGGCAACCCAAGATGACCTCTAGGTCTTACTCAGGAGTCAGGAAACCAAGCGCAACTTTTCTGGTCGTTTTATCAGTCCCGGACTATTGTTCTGCATCCTGGAGTCTTTCCTACAGTTTTCCTGTCTGGATAGACAATCTAATGCCTTGTGTATTGACGACAATTGAATAAATAGCAATAGATAATGGGATAAACTACTGATCAGTGGCGGCTCGACCACTGAGACCCCCATCAATCCTTTGTCCCTACTGTCCCAAACAACACTCCCATTCACTTCAATGGGAGCAGCAGAGATAAGCAAAGCACTCAGCTACCTCGGGCGACCCCACGCTGAATATTTTTGCACTGTATAAGATGAAATAAATGATAATTGTATTTTGAATTTTCTATATTACTTTCTGTAATTAATAAAATATAAAAATAAATAATCCGTGTATAGAAATATTCACTCTGGCCACTAGGCCTAATAATAGATGGATACTTGCCAATTTTTATCACAAACAAGTCAAATGGGATCGCTATAGAAGATAACACCTCTAGAAATAACAGAGCGTGTCTGCAGATAGGTATCTCTGGTTTGGTTTGTTGATGTTGGTAAATCCAGCCGACACATGGAGTGAATTTCACGCCTGAAACTCTGTTGTGTGAATTTGGGCTAAGGGGATATTGTCACTCCTTAGGGAGAGACCACCATATAGGTGTGTGAAGACTTCTGTCTTCCTAATTACATCAGGGAAGACAGGCTTGCACATTCCAGTGAGCTCCCTCTATTGGTTTGCAACACTGAGGCAGCAGCTGATTTCCTAATTACATCATGGAAGACAGATTTGCATATTCTTCCCATAGTTCCTTGCAAAGTGGAGTGCTAAAGGCTTAATAAGTCTCCACACACCTATATGGTGGTCTCTCCCTAAGGCGTGACGATATCCCCTTAACCCTGTCTAAGCCGCTCACCTCTACCAGGTTAGTCTTCTCTACACCGGGCTGACGAGATGCAATAACATCGAAACGGCCGTCCTCAGTTGAGAGACTATACCTGGTAATAATCCCAGCATCATTGCAAAACAAAGGCCTCTTGGAAGGTCGAGCATGATGTTAAAGGGAGCAACCTTTATTGGGCTATATCACTGAGATTCTGTCTTCCTAATTACATCAAGGAAGACAGGCTTGCACATTCCAGTGAGCGCCCTCTATTGGTTTGCAACACTGAGGCACCTGACTTCCTAATTACATCATGGAAGACAGATTTGCATATTCTTCCCATGGTGTGAATTTGGGGTAAGACTAAAGGTAGAAGGAAATTGCAAAAACCTGCAGGTGAGAATTGCCTTGGAGATCCACAGATATCCCCTCACTAGCCAATACCATTAGAAGGGTTAACAATTCCTATTATTATGAATATATGTTTCCTGCAGAATTGGGAATGCTGGAGATCATCATGAAAATCAATCTTTAAAAAATGGAGCTTTTCATGTTTCCACCATCAACTAACCTGCCCAAGGCTGAGGCCCCACGTTGCGGAAAAGCAAACTTTTTTGTTGCGGATTTTTCTGCGCTTTTTGAGCCGAAGGCCAGCAGTGGCTACAAAAGGAAGTTTCGGAAGTTCTTACACTTCTCGCTTCTGCTCAATCCACTCCTGGCTTTGGATTAAAAATCTGCAAGAAACCTGCAACAAAAAAGTTGCGTTTCTGTAACATAAAGCCTCAGACGTTTCCATTTCAGGCTGCGGTTTCACCATAACACATCAGCTTGCCCCTTGTCTACACGATTGAATTAGACTTATCATCCATCCCCTTTTACACGCTTGTGTCACCTGCACCTTTGTCGTCCCGATTCATTCTCTTCTTCACTACTGTAGCTAATGCGTCTTCCTCTTACTAAACTCTACAATCCATCCTGAATGTCGCCCCCCCCCCCCAGCTTATCTTATAATACAATTGTTACACCGGTGCCTCCAGTCTGTGCCAGTCGCTGCCCTGGTTACTTGTCCACCACAGAATACATATTATTCTCATACATTAAGCCCCCCCATAGTGCTGCGCCTCCCTACATCTCCTCCCGCAGCTCTATCTACTCCCCTACCAGTGCCAGTAGTCTAAGAGTGACATCCTCCTTAATCTAAAACTCCCACCCATCTCAATATGAACTGTGAGAAGCTGCAGACTCCTCTCTGTGCAGTACAGGGGCAGGGAAAAGCTGTGTGTAAACATGCAGCGACTGTAAAGAAAGACCTGCCTCTCCGCTTACTCTGTTCCATGTGTAGCATGTTAGTTTCTATAGACGGACCTTCCCTAGTAACAGGGAGTGAACAGCAAATGGGCAAGAAGGGAGACACCTAGTGGAAGATCATTTAGAGAGGGTGTTTCAGGCAGAAAACAGCAACATTCTTAAATAAAGTGCATGACATTCTGGTCTAGAATCACTCGCTCTATTAAATGAGACTAAGTTGTCTAAAAAGTTATGAACCCTGTAAGAGGGAGAGCCATGATGAATACATTATACACTGAGTAGTGCAATGGGTAGATGGCCAACGGGTTTACCCAGATGTTTTCCCTTTACATATACAGGGGATAGAAATACGCAAGGCGGGTGTTACTACTGCCCCTTCACTTTGTGTCTTTGCTTACACAGTGTTCCTGCCAGCAGCTGTCACCAGCGGAGCCGGGCTCATAGATTCATACAACTCCTATAGACTTTAATATGCAGTAAATTGTCTCTAGTGGCGGCGGTGAGCAGCCCCAATGTTATCATCTATCTCAAGCCTTGTAAGGACGATTTGGAGAGAGCTCTGATCTTAATAGAATAGATCATATTATTATTGTGCACATTATATTGGATCAAGGTAACAACTTCATCACCCTAGACCACCAGGGATGTGGCCATTAAAGAGGTGAACATGTAGTATGGTGGCGCTGTGCTCCGACCAGGGGTGATGGAGCAGGGTGTTACCTGTCAGTTATGCAGTGGGTGGTCATAAAGGGGTTAAAGGGCTGTAATATCACAGGACTGGCTGCTGATTGGCTGCATGCATGACATTGTGGGCGATCCCGCGTTCCCACAGTTCCTTGCCCCATGTCCTAACGTTCATTTTAGAAAAAATGTCATTCATTACCACGAAGTGTGAGGAAATCCGGATTTGATGTGAATGGAATATTTCCTGAAATTCAGATTGAATTCCACTTTGTCCGCTTCAGTTCGCTCATCTCTAGCCATATGGTAAGGTGAACTTTTTGGGATCTGTTCACATGGTTTCTGCCATTGCTGTGGTGCTGTAACCCAGAGCCTGGAGTGTTGTTGAGCTGCTCGGTCACTCCCCCTATGGGCGCTGTGTTGCAGCACCGCACCCAGTAGAGTAGGGAGCCCTTATAAAGAGGTCACCATGGCATGGCTAGTGGGCGTATACACCTTGACCTATATGTATCCTTACAACCTCAGGTTCATTTCTGTAGATTTTGTTGACAAGCCGAGATCTATTGGGATGTGCGGCCCAAGAATTTTTCTCTAAAATGTCGGTCACCATCCTGAACATTTATTGGCTCTTGTAGTCACATGACGTGTATAGGGGGGCATACTGAGGAGCATATAATACTATGTGTATGTGGGAGGGGGCATACTGAGGAGCATATAATACTGTGTGTATGTGGGGGGGAACTGAGGAGCATATAATACTGTGTGTATGTGGGGGGGGGAACTGAGGAGCATATAATACTATATGTATGTGGGGGGGGGACTGAGGAGCATATAATACTGTGTGTATGTGGGGGGGAACTGAGGAGCATATAATACTGTGTGTATGTGGGGGGGGGCATACTGAGGAGCATATAATACTGTGTGTATGTGGGGGGGGAACTGAGGAGCATATAATACTGTGTGTATGTGGGGGGGGCATACTGAGGAGCATATAATACTGTGTGTATGTGGGGGGGGACTGAGGAGCATATAATACTGTGTGTATGTGGGGGGGGGACTGAGGAGCATATAATACTGTGTGTATGTGGTGGGGGGGACTGAGGAGCATATAATACTGTGTGTATGTGGGGGGAACTGAGGAGCATATAATACTGTGTGTATGTGGGGGGGGGAAATGAGGAGCATATAATACTGTGTGTATGTGGGGGGGGGGAACTGAGGAGCATATAATACTGTGTGTATGTGGGGGGGGGGAAATGAGGAGCATATAATACTGTGTGTATGTGGGGGGGGAACTGAGGAGCATATAATACTGTGTGTATGTGGGGGGGGGACTGAGGAGCATATAATACTGTGTGTATGTGGGGGGGAACTGAGGAGCATATAATACTGTGTGTATGTGGGGGGGGGGAACTGAGGAGCATATAATACTGTGTGTATGTGGGGGGGAACTGAGGAGCATATAATACTGTGTGTATGTGGGGGGGAACTGAGGAGCATATAATACTGTGTGTATGTGGGGGGGGGAACTGAGGAGCATATAATACTGTGTGTATGTGGGGGGGGAACTGAGGAGCATATAATACTGTGTGTATGTGAGGGGGGGAACTGAGGAGCATATAATACTGTGTGTATGTGGGGGGGGGCATACTGAGGAGCATATAATACTGTGTGTATGTGGGGGGGGGAACTGAGGAGCATATAATACTATATGTATGTGGGGGGGAACTGAGGAGCATATAATACTGTGTGTATGTGGGGGGGGAACTGAGGAGCATATAATACTGTGTGTATGTGGGGGGGGGAACTGAGGAGCATATAATACTGTGTGTATGTGGGGGGGGGAACTGAGGAGCATATAATACTATATGTATGGGGGGGGGGGGACTGAGGAGCATATAATACTGTGTGTATGTGGGGGGGGAACTGAGGAGCATATAATACTGTGTGTATGTGGGGGGGGCATACTGAGGAGCATATAATACTGTGTGTATGTGGGGGGGGGGAACTGAGGAGCATATAATACTGTGTGTATGTGGGGGGGGCATACTGAGGAGCATATAATACTGTGTGTATGTGGGGGGGGACTGAGGAGCATATAATACTGTGTGTATGTGGGGGGGGGACTGAGGAGCATATAATACTGTGTGTATGTGGGGGGGAACTGAGGAGCATATAATACTGTGTGTATGTGGGGGGGGGAACTGAGGAGCATATAATACTGTGTGTATGTGGGGGGGGGGGGAAATGAGGAGCATATAATACTGTGTGTATGTGGGGGGGGGGAACTGAGGAGCATATAATACTGTGTGTATGTGGGGGGGGAAATGAGGAGCATATAATACTGTGTGTATGTGGGGGGGGAACTGAGGAGCATATAATACTGTGTGTATGTGGGGGGGGGACTGAGGAGCATATAATACTGTGTGTATGTGGGGGGGGGAACTGAGGAGCATATAATACTGTGTGTATGTGGGGGGGGGAACTGAGGAGCATATAATACTGTGTGTATGTGGGGGGGAACTGAGGAGCATATAATACTGTGTGTATGTGGGGGGGAACTGAGGAGCATATAATACTGTGTGTATGTGGGGGGGGAACTGAGGAGCATATAATACTGTGTGTATGTGAGGGGGGGAACTGAGGAGCATATAATACTGTGTGTATGTGAGGGGGGGCATACTGAGGAGCATATAATACTGTGTGTATGTGGGGGGGGGAACTGAGGAGCATATAATACTATATGTATGTGGGGGGGGGGACTGAGGAGCATATAATACTGTGTGTATGTGGGGGGGGACTGAGGAGCATATAATACTGTGTGTATGTTGGGGAACTGAGGAGCATATAATACTGTGTGTATGTGGGGGGGGGAAATGAGGAGCATATAGTACTGTGTGTATGTGGGGGGGGGAACTGAGGAGCATATAATACTGTGTGTATGTGGGGGGGGGGAAATGAGGAGCATATAATACTGTGTGTATGTGGGGGGGGAACTGAGGAGCATATAATACTGTGTGTATGTGGGGGGGGGACTGAGGAGCATATAATACTGTGTGTATGTGGGGGGGAACTGAGGAGCATATAATACTGTGTGTATGTGGGGGGGGGAACTGAGGAGCATATAATACTGTGTGTATGTGGGGGGGGAACTGAGGAGCATATAATACTGTGTGTATGTGGGGGGGAACTGAGGAGCATATAATACTGTGTGTATGTGGGGGGGGGGAACTGAGGAGCATATAATACTGTGTGTATGTGGGGGGGGAACTGAGGAGCATATAATACTGTGTGTATGTGAGGGGGGGAACTGAGGAGCATATAATACTGTGTGTATGTGGGGGGGGCATACTGAGGAGCATATAATACTGTGTGTATGTGGGGGGGGGAACTGAGGAGCATATAATACTATATGTATGTGGGGGGGAACTGAGGAGCATATAATACTGTGTGTATGTGGGGGGGAACTGAGGAGCATATAATACTGTGTGTATGTGGGGGGGGGGACTGAGGAGCATATAATACTGTGTGTATGTGGGGGGGGGGAACTGAGGAGCATATAATACTATATGTATGTGGGGGGGGGGACTGAGGAGCATATAATACTGTGTGTATGTGGGGGGGAACTGAGGAGCATATAATACTGTGTGTATGTGGGGGGGGCATACTGAGGAGCATATAATACTGTGTGTATGTGGGGGGGGGAACTGAGGAGCATATAATACTGTGTGTATGTGGGGGGGGCATACTGAGGAGCATATAATACTGTGTGTATGTGGGGGGGGACTGAGGAGCATATAATACTGTGTGTATGTGGGGGGGGGGACTGAGGAGCATATAATACTGTGTGTATGTGGGGGGGGAACTGAGGAGCATATAATACTGTGTGTATGTGGGGGGAACTGAGGAGCATATAATACTGTGTGTATGTGGGTGGGGGGGGAAATGAGGAGCATATAATACTGTGTGTATGTGGGGGGGGGAACTGAGGAGCATATAATACTGTGTGTATGTGGGGGGGGGGAAATGAGGAGCATATAATACTGTGTGTATGTGGGGGGGGGAACTGAGGAGCATATAATACTGTGTGTATGTGGGGGGGGGGGACTGAGGAGCATATAATACTGTGTGTATGTGGGGGGGAACTGAGGAGCATATAATACTGTGTGTATGTGGGGGGGGGAACTGAGGAGCATATAATACTGTGTGTATGTGGGGGGGAACTGAGGAGCATATAATACTGTGTGTATGTGGGGGGGAACTGAGGAGCATATAATACTGTGTGTATGTGGGGGGGAACTGAGGAGCATATAATACTGTGTGTATGTGGGGGGGGAACTGAGGAGCATATAATACTGTGTGTATGTGAGGGGGGGAACTGAGGAGCATATAATACTGTGTGTATGTGGGGGGGGGCATACTGAGGAGCATATAATACTGTGTGTATGTGGGGGGGGGAACTGAGGAGCATATAATACTATATGTATGTGGGGGGGAACTGAGGAGCATATAATACTGTGTGTATGTGGGGGGGAACTGAGGAGCATATAATACTGTGTGTATGTGGGGGGGGGCATACTGAGGAGCATATAATACTGTGTGTATGTGGGGGGGAACTGAGGAGCATATAATACTGTGTGTATGTGGGGGGGGCATACTGAGGAGCATATAATACTGTGTGTATGTGGGGGGGGGGACTGAGGAGCATATAATAATGTGTGTATGTGGGGGGGGACTGAGGAGCATATAATACTGTGTGTATGTGGGGGGGGGACTGAGGAGCATATAATACTGTGTGTATGTGGGGGGGGGGGGACTGAGGAGCATATAATACTGTGTGTATGTGGTGGGGTATACTGAGGAGCATATAATACTGTATGTATGTGGGGGGCAGACTGAGGAGCATATAATACTGTGTGTATGTGGGGGGGGCATACTGAGGAGCATATAATACTGTGTGTATGTGGGGGGGGGAACTGAGGAGCATATAATAATGTGTGTATGTGGGGGGGGGGAACTGAGGAGCATATAATACTGTGTGTATGTGGGGGGGAACTGAGGAGCATATAATACTGTGTGTATGTGGGGGGATACTGAGGAGCATATAATACTGTGTGTATGTGGGGGGGGGGCATACTGAGGAGCATATAATACTGTGTGTATGTGGGGGGATACTGAGGAGCATATAATACTGTGTGTATGTGGGGGGATACTGAGGAGCATATAATACTGTGTGTATGTGGGAGGGGATACTGAGGAGCATATAATACTGTGTGTATGTGGGGGGCATACTGAGGAGCATATAATACTGTGTGTATGTGGGGGGGTATACTGAGGAGCATATAATACTGTGTGTATATGGGGGGTATACTGAAAAGCATATAATACTGTGTGTATGTGGGGGGGGGGACTGAGGAGCATATAATACTGTGTGTATGTGGGGGGGGAACTGAGGAGCATATAATACTGTGTGTATGTGGGGGGGAACTGAGGAGCATATAATACTGTGTGTATGTGGGGGGGCATACTGAGGAGCATATAATACTGTGTGTATGTGGGGGGAACTGAGGAGCATATAATACTGTGTGTATGTGGTGGGGCATACTGAGGAGCATATAATACTGTGTGTATGTGGGGGGGAACTGAGGAGCATATAATACTGTGTGTATGTGGGGGGAACTGAGGAGCATATAATACTGTGTGTATGTGGGGGGGGAACTGAGTGAGCATATAATACTGTGTGTATGTGGGGGGGACTGAGAAGCATATAATACTGTGTGTATGTGGGGGGGGGAAACTGAGGAGCATATAATACTGTGTGTATGTGGGGGGGGGGAACTGAGGAGCATATAATACTGTGTGTATGTGGGGGGGGACTGAGGAGCATATAATACTGTGTATATGTGGGGGGGGGGGACTGAGGAGCATATAATACTGTGTGTATGTGGGGGGGGAACTGAGGAGCATATAATACTGTGTGTATGTGGGGGGGGCATACTGAGGAGCATATAATACTGTGTGTATGTGGGGGGGGAACTGAGGAGCATATAATACTGTGTGTATGGGGGGGCATACTGAGGAGCATATAATACTGTGTGTATGTGGGGGGGGGACTGAGGAGCATATAATACTGTGTGTATGTGGTGGGGTATACTGAGGAGCATATAATACTGTATGTATGTGGGGGGGAACTGAGGAGCATATAATACTGTGTGTATGTGGGGGGGGACTGAGGAGCATATAATACTGTGTGTATGTGGGGGGGGGGGACTGAGGAGCATATAATACTGTGTGTATGTGGGGGGGGGGAACTGAGGAGCATATAATACTGTGTGTATGTGGGGGGGCATACTGAGGAGCATATAATACTGTGTGTATGTGGGGGGGGCATACTGAGGAGCATATAATACTGTGTGTATGGGGGGGAAGACTGAGGAGCATTTAATACTGTGTGTATGTGTGGGGGGGAACTGAGGAGCATATAATACTGTGTGTATGTGAGGGGGGGGGGAACTGAGGAGCATATAATACTGTGTGTATGTGGTGGGGTATACTGAGGAGCATATAATACTGCATGTATGTGGGGGGCAGACTGAGGAGCATATAATACTGTGTGTATGTGGTGGGGTATACTGAGGAGCATATAATACTGTATGTATGTGGGGGGCATACTGAGGAGCATATAATACTGTGTGTATGTGGGGGGATACTGAGGAGCATATAATACTGTGTGTATGTGGGGGGGCATACTGAGGAGCATATAATACTGTGTGTATGTGGGGGGATACTGAGGAGCATATAATACTGTGTGTATGTGGGGGGTATACTGAGGAGCATATAATACTGTGTGTATGTGGGGGGGGGACTGAGGAGCATATAATACTGTGTGTATGTGGGGGAGGCATACTGAGGAGCATATAATACTGTGTGTATGTGTGTGTGGGGGGGGGAAACTGAGGAGCATATAATACTGTGTGTATGTGGGGGGTATGGGGGATCTTTTAACCCTATCCCTGCCAGACGCCGCTACTTGTTCGTCCTTGTTTATCACCCGCTCTGAGGATAATATATTAAATTTCCCTATTTGTAAATGGTAATGTGTTTTCTCCCTATCTGGTGCCATGGTGACTCAGCTCGCTGTAGTGCGGATCTTCTCTAATCATCACAATTAAATCCAGCGTCTTTTTTGTAGCTGTTTAAATGCGAGTTGCCTTGGCAACAGCACCTTTTATTGTAGCATTATCGGGATCAGTGGCGTGACAGTGTCTGCGCCGCGGTGTCCTATTATCAGCCGGCGAGAAGTAATCACGTCCTATGGAAATAGATCATAGCCCGGTGTATGTGAGAAATAGGGATAATAGGAATAACGTGTGACACGCGTCTGCAGAGAGATCATGTCGTATCTCAGGATGATCGCTGCAGCGGATGAGATACAGCACAAACACTCTACACCTAGTTCATGATATATTATATAACAATCTAGTGTGCACAAAATACCGCTATAAACAGCAAACCTCTAGAGGACGGAGACTGGGAACCATATGGCTCCTGCCTGCTAGTGCCGGGTGATTGCTTTTTGTAATACTGCCATCTGCTGGTACGTCGGGCGTATTTCACTTTTTGAATTTTTTTTTTGTTACATTATAATTATTATTTTGCTCATCAGTCTTTGGAATGTGGGAGGAAACATAGACGTCTCCTTCTTTACCTTTATTCCTGGCACCGGGTTTTCCAAAATAAATCGTGTGAGATCACCAGCTGTAAAAAAAAACTTTTGCATTTCTCCACCCTCCCCCCATTGTGAATTATATTGCATTTTTTTTTTTTTAAATATAAAGCTGGTTAAATCTTCCTACCCAGGGGCAACACTGCAGTCTTGCAGCGCTGGAGTCCTGGGTTTGAATACCATCAGGAATAACATCTGCAAGGAGTTTGTATGTTCTCCGCGTGTTTGCATGGATTTCCTCCCATTCTGCAAAGACATACTGATAGGAAAAATAATGTACATTGTGAGCTCTATAGGGGGCTCACAAAAAAAACAAAAACTTCCTACCCATCTCAGGATATCTCAATCCAAGAGGACGTGTACGCAGGACTCGGCTTACATTGGCCCAAGAAATCGCTCGTGGAAAAAGGAACCCATTATATTCAACGGGAGGCAGTTTTTTGACGCATCAAAATCCGGACCAAAAAACACCCAGAATATTGTTCAGAATATTAAGGCTACGCTCACATCTGTGCTGCCGTCTTCGTTGCAATGTTTGCCTGAAATCAGGGGATGGAAAACATCCTGTATGAAGGACTTTTCCCCCCAACGATTTGCAGTTTTAAAACAATGGATGCCCAACGGATCCTATTATAGTCAATGGGGTCTGCTTGGCTCCTATTGTAATCGCTCTGACAGTGGTCCGCCTGTCCATTGTTCTGATCCCCTGCCAGATCAGAACAACGAAAGCGGGGAACAACGAAAGGTCCTTGTAAGCGGCCATTTTTCTTGTGTCCACGGGCATGCGCAGTAGGCCTAGAAGTTTGAACCCATCTCCGGAAGAAGATGCGCAGAGAGACCGTTCCAGACGAAGATGGAGGCGGCACTGGAGAGTTCTCTGGCAGCATTGGGGACGCCCCCAGTGCTGCGAGAGAACTCATTTGCATACATACGAAAACTGGGATATCTACCAAACGGCGGCGTGGAGAAGACATCTAAAGGTAGGAGAAGAATAGCACCTTGTTAGATATAAAGTCTTCTCCTTCCCGTTTCCTTTCCTCACTCCAAGATAACACAACGCCATTTGGTCCATCGGATAATTAGAATTTACTTGATATCTTGTTTTCCTTTCTGCCCTCTTGTGGCCACATAAACTCATCACATGTCTTGCAAAAATAAACCAACAAGCCTGATCTTAAAAATTTACACAACTGATACCCTATGGGTAAAAAATGTTTTCACTCCGGCCACATCCTCCAAGACGTCTTCATGTTATTCTGCTCCCATGCCTCCTTGTATTGAGACGTCTCCTGGGAGCAGAGGGTGGGAAAGATCCTTGAGGAGTTGGACAAGAAATAGGCATCAGAATAAAAGGCTGTAATGCAGATTGTCATGGCCGATATTTCAGCCCCAGAAAATGATTTTTATCCTGCACATCCCTAATAGCAGAAACCGCACTGCGCCTTAAATTATTCATGTGAATGAGCTGAAATCCAGACGGTATTTATCATAGTAATCGCTATCCCCCCAGTATAATGCCGGCGTTACCCCGGGGGTGCACAGTCCTATTATATGTGTGATATTTTTTAGTATACATTGTGTATGTGCATGGTTAATAGGGGCGCCCATAAGCAGCAGACACCGCAGGGCCCTGGATTTCCTTTCTTTGCAGAGTTGCTATGGCTGCAGCGCAGCAGAGATTCCTGACTGGTGCAAGTTTACAGAAAATACAGAGATTGTTGCTAGGGAGACTTCACAGGGTGTCAAAACCCAACTCATGATATGTATCCAAAATGGCTCGAGATATTTGTCTACGGCCGAGGCCACACATTGCTTTGTTGCAGATTTTTCTGCAGTTTTTTGAGCTGAAACCAGGAGTGGACTGAGCAGAAAGTAGAACTTCTTATACACTCACCGGCCACTTTATTAGGTACACCTGTCCAACTGCTCGTTAACACTTAATTTCTAATCAGCCAATCACATGGCGGCAACTCAGTGCATTTAGGCATGTAGACATGGTCAAGACAATCTCCTGCAGTTCAAACCGAGCATCAGTATGGGGGGGAAGAAAGGTGATTTGAGTGCCTTTGAACGTGGCATGGTTGTTGGTGCCAGAAGGGCTGGTCTGAGTATTTCAGAAACTGCTGATCTACTGGGATTTTCACGCACAACCATCTCTAGGGTTTACAGAGAATGGTCCGAAAAAGAAAAAACATCCAGTGAGCGGCAGTTCTGTGGGGGGCGGAAATGCGTTGTTGATGCCAGAGGTCAGAGGAGAATGGCCAGACTGGTTCCAGCTGATAGAAAGGCAACAGTGACTCAAATAGCCACCCGTTACAACCAAGGTAGCCAGAAGAGCATCTCTGAACGCCGCACAGTACATCCAACTTTGAGGCTACAGATGGGCTACAGCAGCAGAAGACCACACCGGGGGCCACTCCTTTCAGCTAAGAACAGGAAACTGAGGCTACAATTTGCACAAGCTCATCGAAATTGGACAATTGAAGATTGGAAAAACGTTGCCTGGTCTGATGAGTCTCGATTTCTGCTGCGACATTCGGATGGTAGGGTCAGAATTTGGCGTCAACAACATGAAAGCATGGATCCATCCTGCCTTGTATCGGTAACGGTTCAGGCTGGTGGTGGTGGTGTCATGGTGTGGGGAATATTTTCTTGGCACTCTTTGGGCCCCTTGGTACCAATTGAGCATCGTTGCAACGCCAAAGCCTACCTGAGTATTGTTGCTGACCATGTCCATCCCTTTATGACCACAATGTACCCAACATCTGATGGCTACTTTCAGCAGGATAATGCAATGCCATGTCATAAAGCTGGAATCATCTCAGACTGGTTTCTTGAACATGACAATGAGTTCACTGTACTCCAATGGCCTCCACAGTCACCAGATCTCAATCCAATAGAGGAGCATCTTTGGGATGTGGTGGAACGGGAGATTCGCATCATGGATGTGCAGCCGACAAATCTGCGGCAACTGTGTGATGCCATCATGTCAATATGGACCAAAATCTCTGAGGAATGCTTCCAGCACCTTGTTGTATCTATGCCACGAAGAATTGAGGCAGTTCTGAAGGCAAAAGGGGGTCCAACCCGTTACTAGCACGGTGTACCTAATAAAGTGGCCGGTGAGTGTATATTCCCCATTACTTTAGTCACCATGCTTGGTTTTGGTTGGCTCAAAAACTGCAGCAAAACCTGTAACAAAAAAAAGCAAAGCGGGGCCTTAGCCTTATATTACCTTTGAGGCCACTCTTGACTTTGGCTCAAGAATGCAGCAAAATCTGCAACACTGTGCAGCATGTGGTCTAAGGATACGTTCACATCTGTATTGGAGACTCTGACTAAAGTCCACAGAGAGAAAAGTCCTCAAGTAACTGCATTTTAAGCAGACAGTCTATTGGGTCTTCATGCGGACCCAAGTGACAGAAAGTCCCTTGTATGTGCGCTTTGTCGTTCTGCTAGCTGTATTCACATAACTGTGTATAAATGGGTTTTCCTATGGGGCTGTGAACCCTGGACAAAACCCAGGACAGATCCAATACCTGCTCACTGAAGGAAATGAATGGACATGTGGAGGCAGGGACAGCACCACGAACACAGCACATCCACGAACAAGCACTTATAAGTAGTGGATGTACTACGGACAATCTGCAGCCTGTATAGGATGAGCAATCTTATCATGATCTTGTCTGCTATACAGTTGCAGGGTAAAGGCCCTCTACATGACAGCTTGTTATATGGACCTGAAATTTTCTGGTATAAAAAGACCCCTACATATGTAAAAAGACCCCTACATGGGTAACACATGGCTTTTGATTTTCCATGATTCCTGTTACAAATAGATGGAATGCAAGTCTGTGCAGCAAGAAGAGGCAGTGTGTCCTATAGCAGATAGACCTTCTTGTTGCTCTGATTGGCCCACTGGCCACCTTGGCTGGTCGGTCAGACCTTCTGATTGCCCAGTCTCCTAAGCTCTGATTTTATCCAGACAGCCATAAGTACACACCTCTTGGTATCTCCAGGAGCACTGACATGAGAAGACCGGAGCGAGGCGGGGAAAGTACAGTGCCCAAGTAATTGCATCCTTACCCTATACATCTTTAAAGTAAAGCAGAAACAAATAATCTAAAAGAGAATCTTTCACCACCTCCACCAACTCTTTTTACCCTTCAGTAGGCTCCGCTCCACTGATTCTGATGTAGTTGGAATTATTTCTCTAGCCCCCACCATTCCTGAGCAATCAGCACTAGCACATTAGCCATTATACTAATTAGGGTGGGGAGTCTCTGTCTGATATAGCTCAGGACCGCCCACCTGATAGCAGAGACCTAATTAGCATATTGGGTGCAGTTGGAATTATTTCTCTAACCCCCACCATTCCTGAGCAATCAGCACTAGCCATTATACTAATTAGGGTGGGGAGTCTCTGTCTGATATAGCTCAGGACCGCCCACCTGATAGCAGAGACCTAATTTGCATATTGGGTGATGAAACTAAAAACACCTGATTACTCAGGAAGGGTGGGGGCTAGTGAAAAAAAATCCAGCTGTCCCAAAATCAGTTGAAGGATGCAAAAAGTTGTCGTAGATGGAGATGGTGAGAGGTCCTCTGTACGATTCAGGCCAGAGTTCTGTGATAGTTCGGATGAATGTCAGCGCTCACGAGCTTGTCCAGAGAGTTTTTCTGGCAGATACAGAATAGGATTCAGCTGTTAAAACAAACATTAATATTTTCCCTTCCATAAAATGGAAATTACCATCCGTGATCCCTCAGCGGAACATCTGACCAGTGCGGGAAACAATGACCCCAGCCCGGTCCGCAAACCTACTATGAGTAATAAGCGGCTGTGTAACAGGACACAGCGGGGCCGGACTCTAGAATAGATACTAGACACATATTGTAGGGATTTTACAGGACATTTTGCACAATACACAGTCAGGGTGTGAGAACATATAAACTCTCTTAAAGGGATTGTCCATGGAGTCACTCTGCGCACATGGTATATTTAGTATTACAATTTTCGGAAGTTTCTGTGTTTCTTTATCTTCCTTTCTATTCCTAAAGCCTATTGTAAAGGTTGTGATGCTTCTTGTTTCCTATCGGGGTGACCGCCCTTTGGCTACATGTAGCAGTTTGAACCGAAGTTGTCACAGGAAGTTCTATGTGCAGCCTTTGTGTGTTACCCAGGACACCGATTGAGGTGATTGGACGCAGAGCTCTGTGCACACGCCGCCATTGTAACACACTTGGCTCACTTAAGGCAAGGTAGAGGATGAGGACCTGTAAGTCAAGACCCCCTTCCCACAATTCAAGTCAGTTTGCTAAAAATTATTGTCCCTTAATATGGCTGGCAGCTATTACATACTGGTCCCGTCCCCCAGTTTCACTAATATGTGACACCCACCCAATGGATTAATGATCAATGCTTATTATTAGAGTAACCCTTTAAAGTCAAGCATGTATACTTGCATTGCAGAGCAATTCATATGAATTGTTGGGCAGGAGAATAAAAAATCATTGGTAGCACAACACAGTGATAATGGGGTCACGGGGTCTAATAGCTCTAGTTTACCCTGTAATGGTGCGCAGTGATGTCACAGTATAGGAGAATACTTACATCGGGGTGTCAGGGCGGGGCGGCAGCCTCCTGACATTGTGCTCTCACCTATGAAGCTGCCGCTTGTGCTCAATGTCCTTGACACATCCATTGTGCTGGGGGGTGATAATGAAGATCCTGCCCTGTGATACCTGTCTACACTAATACACAGGGCACAGGGTATAATCCCGAGTGTTATCATATATCAGAGATCTCACCTGTGCTATAGGTGCTGTTAGGCCGGAAATCTCTACTGACAACAGTGACTTAGCACCTGAAATCTAGGACAGTCCTGTTAGATGGAGGACAACCGACAGGGAACTCCGCGCTGCTATCAGGCTGGATGCAAGTGCAACATAATAATGAGTGCAACATAATAATAAAAAAAAATCATTGGTCGCACAACACAATGATAATGGGGCCATGGGGTCTAATAGCTCTAGTTTACCCTGTAATGGCGCACTTCAATGGGTCCCTTTTTTTTCAGCGCTGAATCTGATGCGGGTTCCACACCCGATTCAGCACCATTTTCCTCCGTGTGAATGCACGCTAAGAGGAAGGACTTCTGTATTGCAGCACTTCATGCCTGTCAGTGACCTGTTAGGTTCTGCCTTAGACAGGGCCTAATAGGCTCCAGTACTTAGTAGATCTGAGGAATATTATTAACTTCCAAACTATCATTGCAACCGATTGGCACTCAATGGGATTACAGAAGGAGCCCCCTCTTTATCTAAGACATCATACACATGACAGTATTCTTCTGTCCGTCCGCACACTTCTCCATTTGTTTCTATGGCTCCATGCAGACGTCTGTTTTTTTCATGGGTCCATGTGGGGGCTGAGCTTGGGATACTCAGAGAAGGTCATGTTCCTGTTTTGTGGTCTTTCTTTTACGTGTATGAGTCCAGGGGGAACGCGGATGACACCCAGATGTTATATATGGGTTCATTGCCCCAACATATCCTCTTACCAAGTCCTTACCAACATATATTAAAGGGATCCTATTGTTAAAATGCTATTTTTTCTCACTAAAATGTAGGAATAGCCTTAAGAAAGTCTATTCTTCTCCTACCTTTAGATGTCTTCTCCACGCTGCCGTTCCATAGAAATCCCGGTTTTCTTCGGTATGCAAATTAGTTATCTCACAGTACTGGGGGCGGGCCCAATGCTGCGAGAGAAATCTTCAGCTTACTGTGTAAGCAGCCATGAAAAAAATGGCCACAGCCGAGGCCCGATGGCAGAGCCGCCTGCGCATGCGTAGAAGTTTGAACCCAGCTCCGGAAGAAGACGCAGGGAGAGGGTGTTCCAGATGAAGATGGAGGCGGCGCTGGAGAGTTCTCTCACAGCATTGGAGATGCCCCCATTGCTGTTTGAGCGCTTGAGCCCGCCCCCAGTGCTGCGAGAGAACTCATTTGCATACCGAAGAAAACCGGGATTTCTACCGAACGGCGGCACGGAGAAGACATCTAAAGGTAGGAGAAGAATCGCCTTTCTTACGGCTATTCCTACGTGTTAGTGAGAAAAAATTGCATTTTAATGATAGGATCCCTTTAATGGGCAAAAAAAAAAGTAAAAACACAAAAACAGGCTCGAAAATGTTTCACTTTTTTATGTCCCAAACTATCCGACTTGGTAAATGGGCCTCAGATGACACAGGGATTGTTTTGTAGTCTGATAACCTGGAGACACATTTGTCTGCATAGGAGCTGCATACGTGGAACGGTCAGAGAATTTTAATGAAGAGTTATTAGAATTTTTTACTTCTTGCTGAACTTGGAGAACTACTCAGGACTACATTTATATTTCCTCCTGATTGTTGTGCTTCATGAGACACAGATGGAGACCTCGTGTGATTGTGCGGCTCATAAAACTCTTATTATTGCAGCACTTTCCATAGGAAAATGAGAAAACAGGATGGAAGGGGGGAGGGGGAGGGCAGGCCGTGCGGTGACCGGTTTGGCTCATAATGCTGGAAAGACCTGGTCACTGAAGTCGATTGACAAATAGATACACCCATGTTCTATGTGTACAGTATAACGCTAGGGTCGTGGACCATGGTGGTTGTGGTGGCAGCGCGCCCAGTATCCGGCGTGACACAGTTGTTGTTGTCTCTAGAGATGGTGGACCTAGAAAATGGTCTCATACTGGTAAACATCAGCTAAAGGCCCAATATGTCACTTTTTACAGATGTGAATTATTACGTAACGTGTTTTATTGCTGTCCTTTATATCAGGGCTGGTTATATAACAGCTCGGGACGTGGTGAATAAGACATAGCAGAGCTTACCCCGCGTTCCTTCTATAGTCTATGGACCCGTCTCCTCTCTGTCTCTATTCTGTTCATGAATATTTCTAATGTGTCGGCTCATTTCACTATTCCTGGAAAAACGCGTATACGGTAAGTGGCGTGATGGCGACATTATGTTATTGTCAAAGTTACATTATCTTCTGGTTTTCAACCCAAGGACGGGAGTCTAATGGAGATGTCTGTTCTGTATTGTACGTTACTGTACATGGCGGTGCGAGCGTTAGTTAGGAAGAATAGATAAGAGCACGAAGTCGGGAGCAGGGTGGGGTACTCTCCTTTATGTAATGTATCGTGTACAGTGCTCCTCACATTACAAGGGCCTCGGGATACAATATAATCGCTGTACAATGGTCTTTTATGGACTGAACATACAATGCTTGGCTGGAGGTTTCACTGGTGTAACCCCTGTATTAGTGGGGTGCCTGCACTGGTTGGATGACTAGTAGCGCCTCTGTACACTATAGTGCAGTACTACACTCCCTGTCATCTGTCAGTATGAGGTTAGGTTCACATCTGCGCTGGTCTCTCCATTGTTGCATTGCTGTTTTATCGGGTACACATGGACTCCGGCATATTCTATTAACTATAATGGGCTCTGCTGGGTGTCTGTCGGGTATTCATTTCAAATGTGAAATCAGCAGAGAGACAAGTCCTCCGTGCAGAACTTTTTCTCTGTCAGTTTTTTTGGGTTTCTGCAGTGGAGTCTCCAATGGAGTGCAGATGTGAACTTAGCCCGAGCTGCTCCTTTGCTCAATGGTCATGTAATGGGCACACAGGTGAATGGCGCGTTACAAGACAGAGCTCAGATTGCTGTGCTGTGACTGTAACAAGCTGTATTGCTGTGTGCACATCACGTGACCATAGACTGTACATCACATGACCACGGACTGTACATCACATGACTATGGACCTTACATCACATGACCATAGACTGTACAGTACATCACATGACCATGGACTGTACATCACATGACCATAGACTGTACATCACATGACCATGGACTGTACATCACGTGACCATAGACTGTACATCACATGACCACGGACTGTACATCACATGATCATGGACTGTACATCACATGACTATGGACCTTACATCACATGACCATAGACTGTACAGTACATCACATGACCATGGACTGTACATCACATGACCATAGACTGTACATCACATGACCATGGACTGTACATCACATGACCACGCACTGTACATCACATGACCATGGACCGTACATCACATGACCATGGACCGTACATCACATGACCATGGACAGTACATCACATGACCATGGACCGTACATCACGTGACCATGGACAGTACATCACGTGACCATGGACCGTACATCACGTGACCATGGACAGTACATCACGTGACCATGGACCGTACATCACGTGACCATGGACCGTACATCACGTGACCATGGACCGTACATCACGTGACCATGGACTGTACATCACGTGACCATGGACCGTACATCACGTGACCATGGACTGTACATCACATGACCATAGACTGTACATCACATGACCACGGACCACACATCACATGACCATGGACTGTAAATCACATGACCATGGACCATACATCACATGACCATGGACTTTAAATCACATGACCATGGACAGATTTTTATCCACTGAGAGTAAACCAAATAAATGACAGCCAGCAGATCTAGAAAACCCTGAGGAATTGATACAGAAAGTAGATCGGTAAATTGTACAACTTTTCATTACAAACAATAACATTTATTTGCTGAAACTGGACAATCCCTTTAAGGACTGAATTACAGTTTCCAACCAAAAAAGGAATTTTAAACATAATTGTGCAATGTAGTGACGGCATCATGAACCATCTATGGCATTAGTGACTGAGGTATAACATGGTGGAATAATATGACCATCCTGTAATATGACGGCGATGTCTCGGAGTATGTTGGTTCTCCATCATCGTCTCCTTTATCATCATTTATTATATCGTCCTTTCATTTTGTCTGGCATGGGAGAAGCTGGAGGCAGGCAGTGCACCTTGTAGAAATACATCGGCTCGGGGTAGAACATCTGAGAGTTACACGCGCTCGTCTGCGTGATTATACCTTCATCTGGGGCCGAGGCAATGCTGTAAAACAGGGAACATGGAATAAGTAACACATGGGTGGGGTATAAATCTAAGCACATCATTGGAGGGCATTCACACTATTGTTGTTAATGTCCATTGCTGTCTTCCATCACAGGATCGCAGCAACGGACATTAAACTGTTGCAGAGAAAGGTCACAGACTGATTCTATGTCCATTCCCATTGACACTATTGACGTACACCATCTTCCGTCATGTTTTGTTGAGTTTGTACCAGCGGCACCACTAGTTCTCTGCAACAGTTTAATGTCCTTTGCTGTCATCTAATGATGGAAGAGAGCAATGGACATTAACAACAGTAGTGTGGATGTAAATTGGTGTTCAATTATATCTGTCTTTAAGGCTAGCTGCACAAGACCTGGTGCACTAATAGAGGCGAACTATGTCTCCCCTATATGCAACCCCAACCTACCTGGACTGACGTGGATACAGCAGGTGGTGCCTCATACTAATAGTCACTGGAGGCAGCACCCGCTACTGGATCCATGCCAGACAGCACCTCATTTGGCCATCAAAAAGTCTGAATCTGTGTCCTAACACTCACTTGGGACAATTTTTGGGAATGTGCTACTTGTGCAAAAGTCCCTTAAATCTAAAGGTCATCCATGTGTGATCGTGGGGGTCTGAGCTTCACTTCTCGGTACAGGAAAGCTGTGGCAAGTCTCTGTGCCTGGACGAGGCAGAAAACTTTGGAGTGGCTTATATTATTACATAATGGACAAATCCTGTAGACTTCAGGTCAGGAGTAGAGTTGAGCCGATCTTGAAATTCTAATATCCGATTTCTGATAATTTTCCAGCCGATCCCGATCATGAAATTTGCTCAATCGTCGATCGGGATCTGATCTTTCCCAATCCCGATCGCTCAACCCTAGTCAATGATTCTCTATGGGAAAAGTCACTTTTAGGGTTGAGCCGATTTTGAGATTTCAAAATCCGATTTCTGATCATTTTCCAGCCGATCCCGATCGTGAAATTTGCCCAATCGCCGATCGGCATCCGATCTTTTCCGATCCCGATCGCTCAACCCTAGTCAGGAGTGATCCAGGCAATGAAAAATTATTATAGATGTTAGTAAAAAAGAACCAAAACCAAAAGAAATTGGCACCAAGAGTAAAAAAAAAAGAGGTGCTAGTTCAAGCTTTTGATTTTCAGTATGAGGACTCCCTATACTACGGTATGTACAACCATGCTCGAAAACCAGAGGATCAGACCTAGTATTGTAGAGTCCGAGCCTTACCTTGGCAGTAAATGTCTTCCTGACCCAAAGAATAGGAAAGTGCAGTCTCCGAAACGTATGCCAAGGCATATGAGCCCCATAAAGGCTAAAAGGGCATCATTTTGGCCTCCATATGCATTGTTAGCTCTTCCAGCACATGACAAGGTGTCCAATATGGCCCCCAAAGTACTTTTATGGATGAAACCAATCTGGTTGCCCATTTTAAGAGTTGGGTGTTTGCCAAAGTTTCCTGTTCCTACCAGAGCGCTGCCATATAACCTCTATCCCATACTTATGTATAAGCGATGTGCGGAGTACTTACACGGCTTCTCCGCTTTTCTTCTTAAAACAGAGGCAGTAGATAAAAAGCAGCAGGAGCAGGAGAAGCGGCAGGCCGAACCCCAGCACTAACCCCAGGATAAGGTTGTCTCTTTCATGGGAATCTATTTCGATCAAAGCTTCGTCAGTCCTAGAAACTTTAATAAGATTAAAATAAAAATTTATTAGTAAATGAAAAGATCCCAGATCAATGCAAAAGCGGAAAAGCATGAACTCATTGCAAAATACTTGGATGTAGCAGAGTTGGATCTGTTACTCTTATGCACTCCCTGCTCAAAAGGTTTACCTGTAAAACCATGAAAGCCTATAGTGCTGTGAGTGCAACGGTGAGGGGTCTGGATCTTACAAAATGTGGAAAGGTCTGACATAACTAGCTTAAACATACTGCCGGCCTCGGAGCCTTGGCGGCTTTGGGACTGGCTATACCCGTCAGTGGCATGCCAACCTCCTGGAGAACCAGGCTGTGCTACAGCGATTGTTCTGCCCTGACCTTACACCGTGTCACTGATCTCACACTTCAGGCTTCTTCGTCCTCTCACATCCCAAACACAAAGCAGATAAACCTTGGGGCTGAGCGGAAGCGAGGAGGGAAATGTCATCAGGTTTGTATCTTCACAAAAGAGAAAAGAAATGCATTTATTACAAAAGAAGTCGCTCTTACCAGACGCACAGTTATTCCCATCCAGCTTTATGCTGGAATTACAGACACATTTGTATCCTCCGTATGTATTCTCACACAGCGAGCCGTTACAATTATGCTCAATGGCAGCACATTCATCTACATCTAATGAAAAGTACATAGAAAAGTGCAATCATTGTCACATTACTGCACAACATTTATTCTGTGCATGAATACACAACCACAATTACAAAAAGGATAGGACAGTGTGTACAATGTAAGGAAAACAAGAAATATAATGATTTGGAAATCTCATATAATCATATTTTATGCACAGCAGAACATAGAACAAATATCAGGAAGAGAAAGTTACACAAAAGAACATAGAACAAATATCAGGAAGCGAAAGTTACACAAAAGAACATAGAACACATATCAGAAGGTGAAAGTTACACAAAAAAACATAGAACACATATCAGGAAGCGAAAGTTACACAAAAGAACATAGAACACATCTCAGGAAGCAAAAGTTATACAAAAGAACATAGAACACATCTCAGGAAGCGAAAGTTACACAAAAGAACATAGAACACATCTCAGGAAGGGAAAGTTATACAAAAGAACGTAGAACACATATCAAGAAGTGAAAGTTACACAATAGAACACATCACACTTATTAGAAGGTGAAAGTTACACAGTAGAACATAGATCACATATCAGAAGGTGAAAGTTACACAAAAGAACATAGGACACATATCAGGAAGCGAAAGTTACACAAAAGAACTTAGAACACATATAAGGAAGCGAAAGTTACACAAAAGAACATAGATCACATATCAGGAAGTGAAAGTTACACAATAGAACACATCACACTTATTAGAAGGTGAAAGTTACACAGTAGAACATAGATCACATATCAGGAAGTGAAAGTTACACAAAAGAACATAGAACACATATCAGAAGGTGAAAGTTACAAAATACAACATATAACACTTATTAAAAGGTGAAAGTTACACAGTAGAACATAGAACATATATCAGGAAGTGAAAGTTACACAAACGAACATAGAACAAATATCAGAAGGTGAAAGTTACACAAAAGAACATAGAACATATATCAGAAGGTGAAAGTTACACAAAAGAACATAGAACAAATATCAGAAGGTGAAAGTTACACAATAGAACACAAAATATATTAGAAGGTGAAAGTTACACAAAAGAACACATAACACATATTAGAAGGTGAAAGTTACACAGTAGAACATAAATCACATATCAGGAAGTGACAGTTACACAAACGAACATAGAACACATATCAGAAGGTGAAAGTTACACAATAGAACACATAACACTTACTAGAAGGTGAAAGTTACACAGTAGAACATAGAACACATTTTAGGAAGTGAACGTTACACAAAAGAAGATAGAATAAATATCAGAAGGTGAAAGTTACACAAAAGAACATTGAACACGTATCAGGAAGAAAAAGTTACTCAAAAGAACATAGATCACGTGTCATAAGGTGAAAGTTACACAATAAAACAGAACACATGTCAGGAAGTGAAAGTTACACAAAAGAATCACATATCAGAAGGTGAAAGTTACACAATAGAACATAAAGAAGAAAATGTTTGTTTTTGTACTGTGTTAGCCAGTGGGTATGAAATATAAAAAAAAACCCAAAAAACTTGAGAGTCTTCCATTAGCCATTAAAAAAGGTATCATCTACTGAAGACTCAAGTTTTTTTTTTTTTACAAAAGAACATAGAACACATCAGAAGGTGAAAGTTACACAAAGGAACATAGAACAATTTAGAAGGCGTAACCTTTCACCTTCTGATATGTATTGTATGTTCTATTGTGAACTTTCAACTTATGATTTGCGTTCTATTTTTGACAGTGTAACTTTCACCTTCTGACATTAGACGTCTACATCTAGAATAGAATCCCATAAACATCATGAAGACGACATAAAACTTTACCTTCTACTGTCGACAGGTTGAATTGATAGTAAGTTTGCACCCGAGATAAGTAATCCTTTATAAACCAGTGCGGCGTGTCGCTGGAGACATTGATCCTGTATTCATAGACTCCTGCCTTGGTTATATTGTGGAATTGTAGATTGTAGAACTTGTTGTTGAACCCAAGTGACAAAATATCCTTAAGCTTTTATGAAGAAGATATCGGAAGAGAATTATGTGACGTGTTGGGTATCATTTTCTTGCAATTGTATCTCATCTTTTTCTCAATGCGGATATAACATACAAGAGGACGACAAAGGAAAAAGATGACACATGAAAGGGATGGGAATGAGAAAACCAGGGCTAGTCTCAGAATATTTCCCTATTCCTTGTAGCAGTGATGATGAATTTCCTATGACAGTTTTGATATAACAATGTGGGGTGAAATGCTGAAACATGGATCTGTCATTTACCAGGACCCACCATATCAACTCCGAAGATAGATATGTTAGGTCACCTGAATCAAACAGTGGCTTCCCCGTGAATCACTGCTACATAGCCGAAATATTGCCCTTTTGTTAATATGCAAATCAGCATTGCTCCAAAGAGCTAATTTGCATATTGACAAAAATAGTGATATCTCTGTAATGGAGGCAGCAATTTACAAGGGGAAAACACTGTTTGAGTAAGGTGACTGTAACCTATCTATCTGCAAGGCTGGGGTGATATGCTGGTTCTGGTGACTGTAACCTATCTGCAGGGCTGGGGTGATATGCTGGTTCTGGTGACAGTAACCTATCTATCTGCAGGACTGGGGTGATATGCTGGTCCTGGTGACAGTAACCTATCTATCTGCAGGGCTGTGGAGATATACTGGTTCTGGTGACATTAACCTATCTATCTGCAGGGCTGGGGTGATATGCTGGTTCTGGTGACAGTAACCTATCTATCTGCAGGGCTGGGGTGATATGCTGGTTCTGGTGACAGTAACCTATCTATCTGCAGGGCTGGGGTGATATGCTGGTTCTGGGGACAGTAACCTATCTATCTGCAGGGCTGGGGTGATATGCTGGTTCTGGTGACAGTAACCTATCTATCTGCAGGGCTGGGGTGATATGCTGGTTCTGGTGACATTAACCTATCTATCTGCAGGGCTGGGGTGATATGCTGGTTCTGGTGACAGTAACCTATCTATCTGCAGGGCTGGGGTGATATGCTGGTTCTGGTGACAGTAACCTATCTATCTGCAGGGCTGGGGTGATATGCTGGTTCTGGTGACAGTAACCTATCTATCTGCAGGGCTGGGGTGATATGCTGGTTCTGGTGACAGTAACCTATCTATCTGCAGGGCTGGGGTGATATGCTGGTTCTGGTGACAGTAACCTATCTATCTGCAGAAAGTCAAAAAATGAGAAATGTATCAGCTCACCCTATGCAGTTTAACATTAATTCCACCGATTCCTGAAGAGCACAGCATGCAGGTGAACCTCCGCCTGCTGACAATGGATCTACAATAAAGTAAAAGCGTCAGCTACTGTCGGAAGATCAATGTAAATGGAAGTCCGCGGTATTAAAATTTAACTTTTATTTTCTTGTCATATAAAAACAGCTACATTGTAACTAGAGTCTGGCCTGTAAATAGGGCAACGCGTTTCGGGACAATATGTCCTTTCTTCTCCGCTCCGAGCCAAGAAGAAGGGACATATTGTCCCGAAACGCGTTGCCCTATTATTTACAGGCCAGACTCTAGTTACAATGTAGCTGTTTTTATATGACAAGAAAATAAAAGTTAAATTTTAATACCGCGGACTTCCATTTACATTGATCTTCCGACAGTAGCTGACGCTTTTACTTTATTGTGGATCCATTATCTATCTGCAGGGCTGGGGTGATATGCTGGTTCTGGTGTCAGAGCATTTTTAAGACTCCATTGACTTTTTTGTGTTTTTTTTATATTTGGTTTTTAGGGGACTAATTCTCAGGGTCAGTTCACATCTCACTTTTGCTGTTGTAGACTTATATTTCCGAGCCTCTGACTTATGGGCACCTTTTGGCCTTATACATTATATAGCGGTCAGCTGACATAAGCCACCAACTATCCCAATATGCCGAGTGTGTTCTGGGGAGAGAAACACAATAATTGGGCATGTTGGAATCTAAGAGACCGATCCTACTTTACCCCCAAAAATTCTTTATGTGAACAGCGCTGTGGGAAAAACCACAATGTATTTCCAAGAACAGCTGCGCTTGGTCCTCAGTGAGCAGACCACAGTACTCACCTGACTGCTGCAGTCTCTTCAAAGAGCAGATACCCTGGAGACCCCTGATCTTCAATTGATGACCTCTTCTAATATTAGAATGGGGCCTCTGTATGTTACTATAACACATAGGCTATTCTGTAGGGTTGAGTGATCGGAATCGGAAAAGATCGGATTCCGATCAGCGATTGAGTCAATTTCACGATCGCAATTGGAATTCCGATCCCGATCTTTTCTGGCAGGATCGAGGTCGGAGGTCATCTCAAGATCGGCTCAACCCTATACATGTATATATCATTAATAGGGTTGAGTGATCGGTATTGAGAAAGATCGGATCCCGATCGGCGATCGAGCAAATTTCATGGAAAATGATCGAAAATCGGATTTTAAAAACAATCCTGAAATTTCAAGATCGGCTCATCCCTAGTACTCTGCCCTAAATAAGAATAATACGAGTGCAGAAGCATATACCACCATATGGGATGGGAGGCGCACATGGGTACAATATTGGTCTGTGGACTTCTATGGTTGCCATATTATTGCCCCTTACAACTCAGATTTTGCATATCAGGCTTAGGCCTTTTTCTAGAACCCTCCACTTTCCGGGATTTTTCTTGCACAGATTCTTAAAATATCCCTGGTTTCCTCTAAGTAATCCTCTGCACCGCGCCCGGCATTAGCTTGTGCTACTATCAATCTGAAAGCAATTGATCTCTGTAAATAACAGCGCGCAAACGCAGCGCCTTGTTCACCTCCTTCAAGAAACTGATGGAATTTGGAATGTCCTCGCTGGAAATGTCGCCCATGATAATATTCTTTAACCCTTTCCCAACATCCAACATCTTTAAAAGAGCAAAGCCCTAAAGCCAATGTCCATGATCAGAGTTCGTTCTGAATGTGGTCATTGCTATTTGTTATGTCCACACCGGCCCCAAACCTTTACTGTTGCAGGACGGCTCCTGCGCTGCGAGATGAAGCCTATAACTATCGAGGCTATTCTATGGAGTCATGGCGGCAGCAGCTCAAGCAGTGGAGTGTCTGCCTCCCATAGCCCATCACTACGGGTGATTCTGGGTCTCCCATAGTCCTGTATCCACCAGATATCATTATACTCAGAATTCTCAATGGTCTTATCCAAACTACTGGTATAAATGTCAGATCGGTTAGTAGGTTGGTGTGATTGACTATAGTAGTCGCCTCCATTATGGTGGTAACATATATCTAACTATAGGGGGTACAGGGATAGCAAAGAAAGGCCCTCCATCACTAGGACACATGGTAGACAGCTTTGGAATCCGAAAACTTGGAAGTGACACGTCTGGTTGCTCTGTGTACCCCGCACCTCCACAGCATCTGCGCCTGTCACTATACAGCACCTTATATGACATTTATCTCACCTTCTTTTCTTGCACTGGGGCGGGGTCTCGTGTCAGCCAATTCACAGTGCAGTTAAATATATTCCAGCCTAGAAATATAAAATCCAGAAAGATGGACAAGCAATAGCAAAGTAATGACACAGAGCGCTCTCTAGATTTCCAAAGATGTCTTTCTTATTCTACCTTACAGCTCCGTTTTCAGGAATATCAAGATATGGAAATATGCTGAAATAGGCTTTATGTCTATTATCTATCTCCTATATATCTATCTATCTATCTATCTATCTATCTATCTATCTATCTCCTATCTATCTATCTATCTATCTCCTATCTATCTATCTATCTATCTATCTATCTATCTCCTATCTATCTATCTATCTATCTATCTATCTATCTCCTATATATCTATCTATCTATCTATCTATCTCCTATCTATCTATCTATCTATCTATCTATCTATCTATCTCCTATCTATCTATCTATCTATCTATCTATCTATCTATCTATCTCCTATCTATCTATCTATCTATCTATCTCCTATATATCTATCTATCTATCTATCTATCTATCTATCTATCTCCTATCTATCTATCTATCTATCTATCTATCTCCTATCTATCTATCTATCTATCTATCTATCTATCTATCTATCTATCTCCTATCTATCTATCTATCTATTATCTATCTCCTATCTATCTATCTATCTATCTATCTCCTATCTATCTATCTATCTATCTCCTATCTATCTATCTATCTATCTATCTATCTATTATCTATCTCCTATCTATCTATCTATCTATCTATCTATCTATCTTCTATCTATCTATCATCTATCTATCTATCTATCTATCTATTTATTTATTTATCTATCTATCTATTTATCTCCTATCTATCTATCTATCTCCTATCTATCTATCTATCTATCTATCTATCTATCTCCTATCTATCTATCTCCTATCTATCTATCTATCTATCTATCTATCTATCTATCTATCTATCTCCTATCTATCTATCTATCTATCTATCTATCTCCTATCTATCTATCTATTATCTATCTCCTATCTATCTATCTATCTATCTATCTATCTATCTATCTCCTATCTATCTATCTATCTATCTATCTATCTATCTATCTATCTCCTATCTATCTATCTATCTATCTATCTATCTATCTATTATCTATCTCCTATCTATCTATCTATCTATCTATCTATCTATCTATCTATCTATTTATCTCCTATCTATCTATCTATCTCTCTATCTATCTATCTATCTATCTATCTCCTATCTATCTATCTATCTATCTATCTATCTATTTATCTCCTATCTATCTATCTATCTATCTATCTCCTATCTATCTATCTATCTATCTATCTATCTATCTATCTATCTCCTATCTATCTGTCTATCTATCTATCTATCTATCTATCTATCTATCTATCTATCTATCTCCTATCTATCTATCTATCTATCTATCTCCTATCTATCATCTATCTATCTATCTATCTATCTATCTATCATCTATCTATCTATCTATCTATCTATTTATTTATCTATCTATCTATTTATCTCCTATCTATCTATCTCCTATCTATCTATCTCTCTATCTCCTATCTCTCTATCTATCTATCTATCTATCTATCTATCTCCTATCTATCTATCTATCTATCTATCTATCTATCTATCTATCTATCTATCTATCTCCTATCTATCTATCTATCTCCTATCTCTCTATCTATCTATCTATCTATCTATCTCCTATCTATCTATCTATCTATCTATCTATCTATCTATCTCCTATCTATCTATCTATCTATCTATCTATCTCCTATCTATCTATCTACCTCCTATCTATCTATCTATCTATCTATCTATCTATCTATCTCCTATCTATCTATCTCCTATCTATCTATCTATCTATCTATCTATCTATTTATTTATCTCCTATCTATCTATCTATCTATCTATCTATCTATCTATCTATCTATCTATCTTCTATCTATCTATCTTCTATCTATCTATCTATCTATCTATCTTCTATCTCCTATCTATCTATCTATCTATCTATCTATCTATCTATCTCCTATCTATCTATCTATCTATCTATCTATCTATCTATCTCCTATCTATCTATCTCCTATCTATCTATCTATCTATCTATCTATCTATCTATCTATCTTCTATCTATCTCCTATCTATCTATCTATCTCCTATCTATCTATCTATCTATCTATCTATCTATCTATCTATCTATCTATCTCCTATCTATCTATCTATCTATCTATCTATCTATTTATTTATCTCCTATCTATCTATCTCCTATCTATCTATCTATCTCCTATCTATCTATCTATCTATCTATCTATCTATCTATCTATCTATCAATCTATCTATCTATCTATCTATCTATCTATCTATCTATCTATCTATCTTCTATCTATCTCCTATCTATCTATCTATCTATCTATCTATCTATCTATCTATCTCCTATCTATCTATCTATCTATCTATCTATCTATCTATCTTCTATCTATCTATCTATCTATCTATCTTCTATCTATCTATCTATCTATCTATCTATCTCCTATCTATCTATCTATCTATCTATCTATCTTCTATCTATCTATCTATCTATTTATCTATCTATCTCCTATCTATCTATCTATCTATCTATCTATCTATTTATTTATCTCCTATCTATCTATCTATCTCCTATCTATCTATCTATCTATCTATCTATCTCCTATCTATCTATCTATCTATCAATCTATCTATCTATCTATCTATCTTCTATCTATCTCCTATCTATCTATCTATCTATCTATCTATCTATCTATCTCCTATCTATCTATCTATCTATCTATCTTCTATCTATCTATCTATCTATCTATCTCCTATCTATCTATCTATCTATCTATCTATCTCCTATCTATCTATCTATCTATCTATCTATCTATCTATCTATCTATCTCCTATATATCTATCTATCTATCTCCTATCTATCTATCTCCTATCTATCTATCTATCTATCTATCTATCTATCTATCTATCTATCTCCTATCTATCTATCTATCTATCTATCTTCTATCTATCTATCTATCTATCTATCTATCTCCTATCTATCTATCTATCTATCTATCTATCTATCTATCTCCTATCTATCTATCTATCTATCTATCTATCTCCTATCTATCTATCTACCTCCTATCTATCTATCTATCTATCTATCTATCTATCTATCTATCTCCTATCTATCTATCTATCTATCTATCTATCTCCTATCTATCTATCTATCTATCTATTTATTTATCTCCTATCTATCTATCTATCTATCTATCTATCTATCTTCTATCTATCTATCTTCTATCTATCTATCTATCTATCTATCTATCTATCTATCTATCTATCTATCTTCTATCTCCTATCTATCTATCTATCTATCTATCTATCTATCTATCTATCTCCTATCTATCTATCTATCTATCTATCTATCTCCTATCTATCTATCTCCTATCTATCTATCTATCTATCTATCTATCTATCTATCTATCTATCTTCTATCTATCTATCTATCTATCTATCTCCTATCTATCTATCTATCTCCTATCTATCTATCTATCTATCTATCTATTTATTTATCTCCTATCTATCTATCTATCTCCTATCTATCTATCTATCTATCTATCTCCTATCTATCTATCTATCTATCAATCTATCTATCTATCTATCTATCTATCTATCTTCTATCTATCTCCTATCTATCTATCTATCTATCTATCTATCTATCTATCTATCTCCTATCTATCTATCTATCTATCTATCTATCTTCTATCTATCTATCTATCTATCTATCTATCTTCTATCTATCTATCTATCTATCTATCTCCTATCTATCTATCTATCTATCTATCTATCTATCTATCTTCTATCTATCTATCTATCTATTTATCTATCTATCTCCTATCTATCTATCTATCTATCTATCTATCTATTTATTTATCTCCTATCTATCTATCTATCTATCTCCTATCTATCTATCTATCTATCTATCTATCTCCTATCTATCTATCTATCAATCTATCTATCTATCTATCTATCTTCTATCTATCTCCTATCTATCTATCTATCTATCTATCTATCTATCTATCTCCTATCTATCTATCTATCTATCTATCTATCTTCTATCTATCTATCTATCTATCTATCTATCTATCTATCTATCTATCTCCTATCTATCTATCTATCTATCTATCTATCTATCTCCTATCTATCTATCTCCTATCTATCTATCTATCTATCTATCTATCTATCTATCTCCTATCTATCTATCTATCTATCTATCTATCTATCTTCTATCTATCTATCTATCTATCTATCTATCTATCTATCTATCTCCTATCTATCTATCTCCTATCTATCTATCTATCTATCTATCTATCTATCTATCTCCTATCTATCTATCTATCTATCTATCTATCTATCTATCTATCTATCTATCTCCTATCTATCTATCTATCTATCTATGTAAAACAAGTAAAACAGTCAGACATTCTCATTCTTACCTGGAGGATTTGCCGAATTACCTACAAAAAACACATCTCAGCGTTACTCTTACTATAAGGATATAATACTAATACGCTTCGGAATTCACAAGGAGTGACATTAAGGTCTAGACATTCTCTGTGCTCGGAGGGGATTAGATAAAATGTGAGATAATCTGTCAGTAGTGTTATCTATAGAAGTTTTATCTTCCATTGTAATTCTGTCTTGCCTTTGCTATCAATGGGAAACTGCTGCAAAGAAAATCCCTACAGAATTGGCAAGTGTCAGTCTATTACTAGGGTTAGTAGTCAGAGTGGATATAGCAGCATATAGTACTTCTTAATATCAATATTAGATAGTGACATCAAATATATAACAAAAACAAAAATTAAAATACATGTTTAAAATTAAAATGTGGTTTAACCTCTTGCTGACTGCCCATTGATCTTATAACATCGGGGTGGTCGGCAATTAACTCTGTAAGGAAATCACTTCTGTAATTGGAGCTAGGGTTGAGCCGATCTTGAGATTTCAGGATTGTTTTTAAAATCCGATTTTCAATCATTTTCCAGCCGATCCCGATCGTGAAATTTGCTCAATCGCCGATCGGGATCCGATCTTTCCCGATCCCGATCGCTCAACCCTAATTGGGGCTAATATATCAGCCCTAGTTCCAGCAAAAAAAAAAAAAAAAAGTAATATTAAAATGCCCCCCAAAGTTCTATTATGGCCTTATATGGGGGCACAATCTGTAAGAAAAAATGTAATAATAAAAAAAAAACACTACCACAAGTTCTAACCCCACCCCCAGCAACACAAAGTAATGCCAAATAAAAAACTCTGCCACGGAGAGGAAAAACATTTTTTCTCATTTAGTAAATCATTGTATGATTAAAAGAAAAAAAATTAAAAATACTGAAAATATAATTTAAAAGCAGACCCGTTTTCCTCCCATTTTTTTCCTACATTTATCCATATGTAAAAAGTAAAAAAAAAGCTATAAAAATAAAGCTTTATGTAACGCCGAAAAAGATACAAAATGTAAAAAATGTTATAGCTTAAAAAAAAATTAAAAAAAATTGTACAAAAAAAAAAAAAAAAAAATTGTCCGCTCATGAAGTAGTTAAAAAAAAATTAGTTCATTTTCTGGTGACACATTCCCTTTAAGATGTTCAGTAAACAGGCAAAAATAGTTCATTGTTGCCAGGATCCCTGCCGAAGAAGTCGCTAAGGCAGCTGCATGGTCTCTCTATGGAAGGGACGTCACTGCTCAAAGGAGTTGTCCAGGCAAAAATGGACAACCCATTTAAAGGGATCCTATCATTCAGAAACAATTTTTTGTCCCTAACATGTCGGAATAGCCTTAAGAAAGGCAATTCTTCTCCTACCTTTAGATGTCTTCTCCGCGCCGCCGTTCCGTAGAAATCCCGGTTTTCGTCTGTATGCAAATGAGTTCTCTCACAGCACTGGGGGTGGGCCCCAGCACTCAAACAGCACTGGGGACATCCCCAATGCTGCCAGAGAACTCTCCAGCGCCGCCTCCGTCTTCTTCAAGAACATCCTCTTCCTGTGTTGTCTTCCAGCGCAGGCTTTGAAACTTGTAGGCCTCGGGCAGAGTCCACTGCGCATGCTCACAGGCCACAAGACTATGGCCACTTACTGTGTAAGAAGCCATTTTTCTTGTGGCCGTGGGCATGCGCAGTGGACTCTGCCTGAGGTCTACAAGTTTCAAAGCCTGTGTGAGAAGAAGACACAGGAAGAGGATGTTCGTGAAGAAGACGGAGGCGGCGCTGGAGAGTTCTCTGGCAGCATTGGGGATGCCCCCAGTGCTGTTTGAGAGCTGGGGCCCGCCCCCAGTGCTGCGAGAGAACTCATTTGCATACCGGCGAAAACCGGGATTTCTATGGAATGGTGGCACGGAGAAGACATCTAAAGGTAGGAGAAGAATTGCCTTTCTTAACGCTATTCCTACGTGTTGGGGACAAAAAATTGCTTCTGAATGACAGGATCCCTTTAAGTTTTAGATAGGCTGGGTGCAATGAAAAAAAAATAAAAATTTCATACTCACCTTTCCACGGTGTCTGGTGTCTACCTGTGCGGTCCGATCTTCTCTGTCCCATGCTCAAGTGTGGTGGAAGTCTTAGCCACATGTGACCTCTGAGGCAATCAGTGGCCTCAGCAAAGGGCTTGAGAGGTCGCTACCTATGACATCACAGTCTCCTCCTGAGGCCTGCTGAGTGGCTTCAGCGAGAATCAGGTAGAAATCTAATCTAGGTGGAATTCTTTGCCAGTCTATTATATAAGTGATCCCATATATACTGCCCTATAAACCTCCAGCCTGTACGGGGGCCCCACTCACGAAATGCAGAACTTCCTAAGTAGAAAGTTACAGGAATGTATCTAAAGATTGCAATTACTGTGCCCTAAATAGCAGCACGCCGACATCCAGCGCCGGTGTATTTCACACTGTGAGAAACGCATTGTATCCTTAAAAATCTCATTTTCTATATGGCACTTTATACAGGAACACCGCAGTACAAATTAAAACAAGCAATGACAAGCGAGCGCCAACCTCTTACTGCAGGAACGATCTGCCGGTGAGTGACATGTTGGAACAATTCAGCAATCTTTAATGAGCTCTATATAGTCGTCGCAGCTCCCGGCTCCAGAGGCATTACCTGTCGCTCTGCTTGTTAAGTGCACCTAAATGCGGGGAGTCGATGACAATCGGGAGCCTGATTAGCGCCGCACGCCCTAATTATACGGCTTCACTAAATGCTGTATCCTGTGGCAAAATAGTGTACGGCAAAGATGGAAAGCAGGAAAAAAGCAACGCAAACAGTCCGGGAGACGGCGGATTTCAGACGGGTTTATGGGCTCATTGTTCAATGAAGAAAAATTATTCTAAAAAATTACATAGATGAGGTTGGATGAAAAGAAGACGAATCAAGTTCAACCGATAACCCTATTGATCATCCCAGTACATAGCACTGAGGCAGGCTGCACTACGTATACAGGGCCCCAGGGCTTCATATACTGTGTACTCCTTACTGTCCCAAAATCAGGCAATATAATCTGGAACCCAGGAGGTGCCCTTCCTTACAGGGCCAACCATGACTCTGGAACCTATTACACTGTCTACCAATAAGTATCGGGACCCCTGCCGTAGAATAGAAAAACCACATTGCTTCCTCTCCAATAGTCGGTAGACCCCGCAGATGCTTCCTTACGGATGGGATTGATGGACACAATACTCCCGGATACCTGGTGACACGCCTGGTGTATGTGAGCCATCGGTTGGGTGCGGTTTCTCTGGCCAGCACTCGTCGGTCTCCCAGTTTCAGGGGTCTGACGACTCAGGGCACATTCCGACAATCACCAGTCACCTTCCACTTCATAATCACACAGGCCACTGCCGATTTTGCGTAATTCAGTTCGCTTGCCATGTCCCTTAAGGATTGACCATTTCTGTGTGCCCCACAATTACCCCATTCTTGAAATTGGACAACTCTGCACTTCGTGGTATCTTACATGAGACTAATGCCAATGCTGTTTCTTATTTAAAGGGATTCTACCATTAAAACTTTTTTTTTTTGTGGATAAGACGTTGGAATAGTCTTTAGAAAGTCTATTCGTCTCTTACCTTTAGACGTGATCTCCACTGTGCCATCCCTCAGAAATACCGTTTTTTACCAGTATGCAAATGAGCTCTCTCACAGCGATGGGGGCGGGCCCCAGCGCTCAAACAGCAATGAGGGCATCCCCACCGCTGTCAGAGAAGTGTCTCCAGCGCCGCCTCCTTCTTCGTCCGCCGCTTCATCTTCAATATCTTCTTCCGGCGCAGGCTCATAACCTAGCAGAGCAGACTGCGCAGGCGCACAGGCCACGGGAAAATGGCCACTAACAATACTGTGCAGGCTGTCATTTTCCCGTGACTTGTGCGACTGCGCAGTCTGCTCTGCTAGAAGTTACGAACCTGCGACGGAAGACATTGAAGATGAAGCGGCGGATGAAGAAGGAGGCGGCGCTTGGAGACACTTCTCTGGCAGCGGTGGGGACACCCTCATTGCTGTTTGAGCACTGGGGCCCGCCCCCATTGCTGTGAGAGAACTCATTTGCATACCGGTAAAAAATGGTATTTCTAAGGAATGGCGCGGCGGACACCACGTCTAAAGGTAAGAGACGAATAGACGTTCTAAAGACTATTCCGACGTCTTATCCACAAAAAAAAGGTTTTAATGGTAGAATCCCTTTAACGGTGTAAGGTGTGACGTCCATCCCGACCGCAGAGATCTTTATTTGCATGGGTGTCCAAAACCTTATTAGTAGACAGTGTTAGAATTTTGGGCCTGTTTGTAGGAAAAGGTTAATAGGCTAATGCCATTTTTGGTCCAATGAGCTGATTTCTCTAATCTATTGACACCATTGTCGTATAGAACGCTATTGAGAAGGTTTGTATAACCCGTACTGTAACTTACCACATTGTGAGTCCTCAACACCTTTGTAGAGACACGAGCATCGGTACGAGCCGGGGGTGTTAATGCATTCAAATTTGGCATTTGGGCAGGCGGACAAACTCTGGCACTCATTAATATCTGGAGATGGTGTAAAATAAAAGCAGATAATTATAATTACAAGATATCTATTCCATTCTACCTCTCTGTAGTCATTGGGAGCGGAGCGAGCACTACACACGTCATTAGCACCTATTGGGCTACGGCTATGCACTTTGTCTATGTAACCAGGCAGGATGACCAGTAAGGTTGGGGTGAAATATTGTTACAAAAACACACCTTATTGGCCTCCAACTGCATTTGGGTGTTTCCCGCGTGTCGAACAAGGCCCAGAAGTGCAGCCGCCATAACACGTTGGATATAAAGCTACATTCAGGCGACCAAAGGGCAGGCAGGCCATGAAATACATCCATTTTGCACCTGAGGGGGACCCGTTTTTTGGATCCTCCATGCATACTGCTTCTAAGACCTCCTCAAATTCTGCTCCAAATTTCTCAGTGTTCCCACATGCCCCAATAATTATACCACAATGCAGCCTGGTGCCCCCTGCTGGTTCCTAGATGCACACACTTATTTGGTCTTCCTTCACACATATTTTAATCATTCCGGACCATTTTGACCTACCTGAGCAATTTTTGCCATTTCCTGTAAATCCAAGCTTGCATCGGCACGAGTATGAATTACCAGATCTGAGACAATCCGCATTCTCATGACAAGGGAAAGGATAAGGAGGCAGACAAAGATCTGCAGGCAACAAGAGAGCGCTCAGTAACTGCAAGCACTTGGGAAAACACAGATATATAGATAGTACCGCAATGTACCGCGCCATAAGATGTACAATACTGATCTCACCGTATAGGAAACACTTCTCTCCATCCGCACCATTGGCCTGTGTCCCGGCTGGGCACGAGCTACACACATACTGGGGTCCCGTCCTTTGATTTAGGCAAGGCACCCCAGGGAAACACGGCTCTCCTTGGCAAGGTTTTGTTTGATTTGTGCAAAATGGCCCCGAGAACCCATCTGGGCAGATACAGCCGACAACCTGGACGGGAAGATCGTTAGTCAGTTCAATTCATTTCGTGAAATATGTTTTTAGATTATACCATTGTCTTATATAAGGGGCTGTTCATGCAGAGGAATCAGAGCTGGTTTCCTGCCAGGTGCCCCTTCCTAAATACTGACACCCCCCTCTAAATACTGACGCCTTCTCTAATTACTGACACCCCCCTCTAAATACTGACGCCCCTTTCTAAATACTGACGCCTTCTCTAAATACTGACACCCCCCTCTAAATACTGACACCACCCTCTAAATACTGACACCCCCCTCTAAATACTGACACCCCCTCTAAATACTGACACCCCTCTCTAAATACTGACACCCCTCTCTAAATACTGACGCCTTCTCTAAATACTGACACCCCCTCTAAATACTGACACCCCTCTCTAAATACTGACACCCCCTCTAAATACTGACACCCCTCTCTAAATACTGACACCCCCCTCTAAATACTGACACCCCTCTCTAAATACTGACACCCCCCTCTAAATACTGACACCCCCTCTAAATACTGACACCCCTCTCTAAATACTGACGTCCCTCTCTAAATACTGACGTCCCTCTCTAAATACTGACGCCTTCTCTAAATACTGACACCCCCCTCTAAATACTGACACCCCCCTCTAAATACTGACACCCCTCTCTAAATACTGACGCCCCTCTCTAAATACTGAAACCCCCGTCTAAATACTGACGCCCCTCTCTAAATACTGACACCCCTCTCTAAATACTGACGTCCCTCTCTAAATACTGACGCCTTCTCTAAATACTGACACCCCCTCTAAATACTGACACCCCCTCTAAATACTGACACCCCTCTCTAAATACTGACACCCCCCTCTAAATACTGACGTCCCTCTCTAAATACTGACTCCTTCTCTAAATACTGACACCCCCCTCTAAATACTGACACCCCTCTCTAAATACTGACGCCTTCTCTAAATACTGACACCCCTCTCTAAATACTGACATCCCTCTCTAAATACTGACACCCCCCTCTAAATACTGACACCCCTCTCTAAATACTGACACCCCCCTCTAAATACTGACACCCCCTCTAAATACTGACACCCCTCTCTAAATACTGACGTCCCTCTCTAAATACTGACGTCCCTCTCTAAATACTGACGCCTTCTCTAAATACTGACACCCCCCTCTAAATACTGACACCCCCCTCTAAATACTGACACCCCTCTCTAAATACTGACGCCCCTCTCTAAATACTGACACCCCTCTCTAAATACTGACGTCCCTCTCTAAATACTGACGCCTTCTCTAAATACTGACGCCTTCTCTAAATACTGAAGCCCCCCTCTAAATACTGACACCCCTCTCTAAATACTGACACCCCCCTCTAAATACTGACGTCCCTCTCTAAATACTGACACCCCCTCTAAATACTGACACCCCCCTCTAAATACTGACGTCCCTCTCTAAATACTGACACCCCTCTCTAAATACTGACGCCTTCTCTAAATACTGACACCCCTCTCTAAATACTGACACCCCCCTCTAAATACTGACACCCCCTCTAAATACTGACGCCTTCTCTAAATACTGAAGCCCTTCTCTAAATACTGACACCCCTCTCTAAATACTGACGTCCCTCTCTAAATACTGACGCCTTCTCTAAATACTGACACCCCCCTCTAAATACTGACACCCCCCTCTAAATACTGACGCCTTCTCTAAATACTGAAGCCCTTCTCTAAATACTGACACCCCTGTCTAAATACTGACGCCTTCTCTAAATAATGACACCCCTCTCTAAATACTGACGCCCCTCTCTAAATACTTACGCCCCCCTCTAAATACTGACGTCTTCTCTAAATACTGCGACCCCTCTCTAAATACTGACACTCCCCTCTAAATACTGACACCCCTCTCTAAATACTGACACCCCTCTCTAAATACTTACGCCCCCCTCTAAATACTGACACCTTCTCTAAATACTGACACTCCCCTCTAAATACTGACGCCCCTCTCTAAATACTGACACCCCCCTCTAAATCCTGACACCCCTCTCTAAATACTGGCCCCGTGGAAGCTTCTTTGGCTTTGTATACTAGCTGGCTTCCATACAATCAGCCTCACACCACAGCTTATGCAGATGAATTGACCCTGGAATCTGTGATGAGATTGAGCAAATTCCTTTTTTTGAGCATTTCTACCTGATATTTGCCTTCAAAATAGTTTTCGGTGATGACGCTGTTATCGCACGTTCCACCATTGGCGCATTTGCAAACTTGCAGGGTTGGGATGAATATGGAACTGGAGAGCTGATCGTTCACTTGTAGCACCAGCTGCACCGGAGCCCCGTCCTGGACCGTCCATGTAAACTGACCACCTGTAGATAGAGATGTGCGGCAGTGGTTCATGTCCTTCATGTGTCATAGTAACATTAGAAGGAATTGTATATGGGAGGTTGTAGATGGTGAGCTGCATATAGGGATATATGATATAGGGATCACAATGTATATTTTTCCCTATCCGTACGTGTTTGTAGAATGGGAGGAAATCCACATAAACGCAGGGAGAACATACACACTCCTTGCAGATGTTGTTCCTTGCAGGATTTGAACCCAGGACTCCAGCGCTGCAAGGCTGCAGTGCTAACCACTGAGCCACCGTGTTGCCCCATGTACTCTTCTTTTTTCTGAAGTGGCATGGGTAGCGGAAAAATAACAATGGCACAAAATTTTTGCGCGAATGGCTTTTAAAAGTCACAAATTTTTTTACACCAGTTTTCTAAATGCAGTTGCTGCTTACAGGGAGATCCAATAGCAGAGCAAGGCTAAAGAATAAAGGCAAGGACATCGCTTTTTTTAGGAACTCTATCTCCTTTAAGCACCCATAGATGCCCCTTGTATTGCTGTTTAAGTGTTGTGTCCGTCAGTGGAGCTCCAGGTGACCTGCAGGGGGCGATATCTGGATGGCAGCTCCGCCAGGGCTGGATAGAGGAGTGACACGTCAATTGGCCGAGCCAGGGCCACCGGCTGCACCCTGGGGCCAAAATACATGGGGATGAGAGGAGGACAGAGAGGGGAACAAAGGTAAGGTGGCAGGGGGCGCTAAAATTCTGTACATGGTGTGGCCTAGGTGAAAGGCGTAGTATACAGCACCAGGTGACTATACGCTGCCAAATCCAGTATCACCGTGACCTATACGGTCTGAACCTGAATGGAAATGGAAAAATTCCACATCACATAACTTGGGTTTTTTAAGTAAATTTTGTGGATTTTTTTTTTTTTTTTTTGCTTTTTTTCAGGTATTTCTTCTCTTTTCTCTCTACACATGTCATACAATGATCTATAACTGAATGTCAGGACAGACTATAAATATCTCGCAGCTTATTGTGCACAGTAGACGTCTATGCTTCATTCATATACACTAAATGATGACCTTTCCAGATTTTTCCGCTCCGTTCGCTGTCTGTCAATCTCCACCTGCCAAAAATCCCACTTATAGACCCTGAAAGACGACTTACTTAATGTAATGAAGGCTCCTGCGGGTACAGGCCTCACCAGTGCAAAAGCAATGGTGTCGTTATTGGGATCCACGGCCTCAAATGTTGTCTTGAAGGTGGCGTTTACTTTCAGCTGTAGAACCAAAGGTCTGAGCATCCGCGGAGCGCCGTTCCCTGCAAGAAAAACCCCAAATATCTAGAGAAATTGTAGTTAGATATGATCACACAATTCTCCTGATCTCTCTCCCGCTCAGAAGCAGCATTATATAAGACATTATAAGGAAGCTCTGAGATAAAGCTCTTGGGCTGTGATAGAAACTTACTAGTAGCTGCAGGATTATGTTTCTGTTTATCTCTCCTTCTCTCTCACTTCCTCCCTTTCCTAGACTTATATGATCACTTATATGATACTTTAGTGATGTGACAGTCCGTCTTGGGAGACCAAGACAGATTAAGTAGAGTTTTCAAAGTAAATGTCAGTTTAGAAGGCAGTACAGTAGGTGCTATGTAGGTGGAGAAAGGAACATTGTTCTCTGTTAAAATAGATTACAAAGTTACTTATACAATGTATACAAATTTATTTAACCTAGGCGATCGTGTAATCACTAAGAAAAAAGTAAAGTGTAGCTCCATTTATAAAACCTCACTACCAGTGGTTGTATCTTAGCTCCCAACTGTCCCGCATTTAGCAGGTCAGTCCCTCTTTCCTATGCCTGTCCCGTGGTCCCTCGCAGCACCCTACATGTCCCGCTATGTCCCTTTAATGTTTTACTGAACAATCATTCAACACTTCACTATGGTACAAGGACCTTTGTGTGACATCACACGGTCACGTGACTAGGTGGGCGTGTCAGTGTCCCGTGCAAGGAAGAGATGAAAAGATGCGTGTAAGGTACTGAGAGAGGAGGAGGGATGTGAGATGTAGGGTGGAGAGAGAGTGTGAGTGTCTGTCTGTCTGTGTGTGTGTCATTATACTGGGGGTAGAGATGGAGGGGGGACATGAAACTGGGGGAGAGATGGAGGAGGGGAGATGAAACTGGGGGCAGAGATGGAAGGGGGACATGAAACTGGGGGCAGAGATGGAAGGGGGACATGAAACTGGGGGCAGAGATGGAGGGGGGACATGAAACTGGGGGTAGAGATGAGGAGGGGGGCATGAAACTGGAGGCAGATGAAAGGGGATATGAAACTGGGGGAGAAATGGAAGGGGGAGATGAAACTGGGGGCAGAGATGGAGGAGGGGACATGAAATGGGGCAGATGAAAGGGACATTAAACTGGGGACAACTGGAGGGGCATGTGCAGTAGCCCAGACGAAGTGACGTCCCGAGCCCAGAAGATCCGGGACAGAGACAGGTAAGTATAATGGAACATCACCGGAAAATTGGAACATGTGCCCTGTGTGACTGACATGACCTTCCCGGTGATCTAGGTAATTATAGATTTGGTAATAGCCATGCAGTTGTGTGGGTTACTGGTTTTAGTCACACAGCTGCCATATCTTGGCTGTACTGTGTGCTCGGACCCTGGCACAGCATATCATAGACAGAAGCTCCGGTCCTCATGGAAGGATAGAGCAGATATTAATGATACTACGTCTGTTGTGACTTTACTTAGACACTCCAGGCTCTAGCTCATGTCTTACCATAGAGAGTGCTCAGCTGTTTCATATCATTCACGTCTTTTCTGGTCTGGAGCCCCACAGCGCTACTATTGGACAGGAGGTAGTCGTGCATGCACTGCACCAGCCCCGCACAGGTCTCATTAACTGACAGTAACAGTGTTTGTGACACCGAGGACAGGAGCGCGGACGTGAAGGTCGGTTTAAATGCTTTCCAAATGTCTACACTTTGTCTGGATCCAAAAAGACTTTCTGGAGACGGAACAATCCCTGCAAGGAAAAGGAACCGCAATTATAATATAGAGTAAAGTGAATCCATTACACAGTATCTAGACATGTGTGACATCAGCAGCCCTGTCCAAAGGGGGTTTCTAGGGAAATTGGAAAGTTCTAGAACATGTTTTTAAAATATTTCTGTTTTCAAGATACAGTAGGGGGAGCGCCAATATTAATACACTCTGTATTACTCTGTATTAGGACTGGTACTAACTGCACTGGAGGTATCAAGGAGATTTGTTTCATCTTGTATTCAGACAAAGTAATCCCCAGTTCAGACAGAACCAGAAGGAAAATTCTTATACTCTGGGATCTCTTGAAACCCCGGAGTATAACAGGTGCTAAATACTCACCTCCTCCTACCTCTATTGGCTTCCTTGTGGCGTCCAACACTCTCCTGGTGGTGTCAGGTGACCGGGGTCACTGCTGATTGGGCCACCAGCTGTCACATAGGCAAGCCAAGTGTCATGGAGCCTCCATCTTCTTCTGGAACGCCCTCTTCCTGTGACTTCTTCCATCTTGGGTTTCAATCTTCTAGGCCTCAGGCAGAGCCAACTGCGCATGCCCGGGCCACAAGAAAATGGCTGCTTACACAGTAAGCTACACAGTAAGCTGGTGTAAGCAGCCATTTTCTTGTGGCCCTGGCATGCGTAGTTGGCTCTGCTTGAGGCTTAGAAGATTGAAACCCAGGAAGAAGACACAGAGAGGGGGTTTTCCAGAAGAAGATGGAGGCGTTGCTGGAGAGTTCTCTCGCAGCATTCGGGACGCCCCCAGTGCTTTGAGAGAACTCATTTGCATACTGAAGAAAACCAGGATTTCTAGTGAATGGCGGCACGGAGAAGACATCTAAAGGTAGGAGAAGAATAGACTTTCTTAAGGCTATTCGTACGTATTAGGGAGAAAAAAAGGGTATCTAATGATAGGATCCCTTTAAAGGGATTCTACCATTAACATCAACTCTCGCTAACACTCAAACAGCACTGGGGCGTCCCCAATGCTGCAAGAGAACTCTCCAGCGCCGCCTCCATCTTCTTCAGGAACGGCCTCTTTATGCGTCTTCTTTCAGGGTTGGTTTCAAACATCTAGGCCTCAGGCCTAGGGCAAAGCCGACTACGCATGTCCGCAGGCCACAAGAAAATGGCCTTTCTCAAGGCTATTCCTACGTGTTAGGGAGAAAATATTCGATTTTAATGGTAGAATCCCTTTAAAAACCAAACAATTTAGAATATTCAGGTTGATTCTGGTTCGTTGCAAACCGATTTGCCCGACTCTAGTGAAAACCTGTTATTCAACCTGCGTCCCCCGAGTCCATTCCTGCACTCACCCCCAAGGACCCTTCCAGCTACTACCATTGGTTCAGTGAGCTGAAGACCACCGGAGGGAGCGACTTGGGGACAACTACCTCCACTATTAGGCATCCTGCAGGCCCCCTCAGCACTGCACCAACTCAGGAGTCCGGCTGGAGGAGACTTGCAAGTTTTGGAAGGTGCCACTGCTTCAACTACTTCTCCCATCCTCCGGATTGCCTTCAATGCATTGTTGCAAATATATACACAAGGTGGCCAATGACTTTATACCCACCTAGCTTTCCATCATGCTGCCTCAGTCTCTGTGTTACCTGGTTTTATCATGTGCTACCCATTCTGTGCTCAAAACTTACAAGAAAGGCCAAAGTTGTAGAGGGTTTCTTCATCTGGCAGCCTGCCCTCCGGGTAAGACAATGCATATCCATTCGATAGTGTAAAGTCATCTGATTTCTTGGCGCTCCATAGTCCCAGAAGGCCGAGTGTTTTTTGTAGGAATGTCTGCGGTAGATTCACCAGGATTCGTAGAATAGCTCCTTCCCCCATCCCCACAGACACCTGAAGACCACAGCCGTACACCACGGCCATCCTCTTGTCTTCCAGCTTCAGGACGGCAAAGCCATATTGGCTGAAGTACATTACATCTATAAAACAATGGGATAGGGGTAAGGATAGGACTTGTGTTACTGCACCATTGCCAATCGTATACCACCATGAATGGTCTGGGACTTGTCAGAACCAGGATAACCAGCCAGGATAGATAATCCAGGGCCATGCAAGTCTGAGGGGGCCCGAATGCCCCTTTGTTCCTTTTGAGGAGACCAATACCATCAATAAGGGGCCCGATTACATATTTTGTATTGAGTCCTGGGACTTCAAGATATCCCTAGAGATGGGCGAAACTCAGAAGATTCGTTTTCTTTTGGGTTCAGACAGTTCGGCCCAAAGATTTGTTTGCAAGCTCAGACAGGGTTTGACTTCAGTATTCCAGAAGTTTCGGATTTGGAGATTTGGAGATTCATCACTTGCAAACTGGAAGTGCAATTATTATACTGTGGGGTCTCTTCAGTCTCTTCAGTAGGTGGAGGCCCAATGGAGGTGTAAGAAATAGCAAATAATTATACTCATCTTCTCTCATCTCAGACGTCATAAGGAAGCCCAGAAGAGGCGAAGGAAGGCGGGTATAATTTTTTGTTATTTTTTTCACCTTCCCTGGGCCCACAACTATTATATCTGAAGAGACCCCACGGTATAATAATTTCACTTCCAGTTTGCAAGTGATGAAACTTTTGGAATACTGGAGTCAGTAAAATCAGTAACATTGCCCGTCTCTAGTTACTTGCATGGATACAGAATTCCCACAAAGCCAGAACTCCGGGAAACCTGGGGGGGGGGGGGGGGGGCGCTCTAACTGAGTTGTAATGCCAGAGATTTCAATGGGGCAAATTTATGGAGGCTGAAGTTTTTATCGCCAATCTTCATATTTCCTAGGGTGGCGGTGGATGGGCCTCATTTATGGCAAGGCTCATTCCTCCTCCTATATCAGGCTCACCCTCTGCCAGGCTGGCAATCTATGCCCGCTGATAGCTATCGTATATTTCAGGCATCAATTGCTCCAGATCATAAATCCGGTGGTGTCGATCGCCCGCCCACATCACACCCTATTCAGGAAAGTTGATCGTTTGTCATAATAAGTCCAAATATTTAGCACAAAACATCCAACTTTTGCAAAATTTGGGGCTTTTTCGTGGTTTGTACACTGGAGCCCATGGCATGATAAATCTTCCCCTTGACTTCGGCTTACAAGTCATATTATATATGTTCATGTCTCTGCTCCTTTTTGTTTTACCTCTTTGGAATTCCACCAATTTGTCATCCACCAATACATTCAGATCTTTCCTATTGTCTGATATTCTCCATTGTACCTAGAAGAGAAGACAAGCATTAATGATATGAGTCTGTGTATGTGGCCTTGTCCCGTCTAGTAGCCGGTCACATACCTTCAGTGTACCCTGGTAGAACGCCGCCACCCGTACCAGTGCCGTGCTGTCAGTAGTCCCATATTCTGTTTGCCGTCTCTCAGTTTGACCCTGAAGAGTGAAAACGTTGGCCCCGGTGACAGATGACAAACGGACGATTACAAATTCTCCCAGTCCTTTAAATGTATATTCTTGTCCATCAAACATAAAGAAATGCAAAGTCCCATAAACCAGCCCTGCGGTGTATAAAGAACATCAAACAAATCACGTAGAAAGTCTTCAATGTTCTACGGAATTGACAATACTAAGCAACTGTACAACCCAAATACAAAGACTCATTTCTAATATATCTTCATAGCAGGTAGAAGGTACAGGTGACTACTGTAGCCAGTGGCAACCTCTTTACAAATGGGCAGGTCTCAGTGGTGACCTCTTCACAAATGGGCAGGTCTCAGTGGTGACCTCTTCACAAATGGGCAGGTCTCAGTGGTGACCTCTTCACAAATGGGCAGGTCTCAGTGGTGACCTCTTCACAAATGGGTAGGCCTCAGAGGAGACCTCTTCATAAATGGGTAGGCCTCAGAGGTGACCTCTTCATAAATGGGCAGGTCTCAGTGGTGACCTCTTCATAAATGGGCAGGTCTCAGTTGTGACCTCTTCATAAATGGGCAGCCCTCAGTGGTGACCTCTTCACAAATAGGTCGGTCTCAGTGGTGACCTCTTCACAAATGGGCAGCCCTCAGTGGTGACCTCTTCACAAATAGGTCGGTCTCAGTGGTGACCTCTTCACAAATGGGCAGGTCTCAGTGGTGACCTCTTCATAAATGGGCAGGTCTCAGTGGTGACCTCTTCATAAATGGGCAGGTTTCAGTGGTGACCTCTTCACACACGACTGTGACCTGCCATTTGTGCAAAGTGGTGACAGCTGGGAACTTTAAACAGAAGCCACCACTGGAAACAGAGGACCGCTGAGGAGATGAGTAATGTTTTTTTTACCGTAATTTACTACATTTGGCAGCAAAACAATTAGATGTCAAAAAAGTCAGACAACCCCTTTTATTTCTGGTCCGTCCATAAAGTCCACCTATTAAGCCATGTTCACATCTGTATTGAGAAATCCATTCTTTTGGACCATGGAAGAATGGAAAAACAGACTTCTAAAATAGAGCACACGATGGACACCCCAGGGACCCCATTGACTATAATGGGGTCTATCGGGTGTCAGGTTTGCAGCACTTTTTTGTCTGTTGATTTCTGATGGATCTGTTTGGGGTGAATGTTGCCTCAGGTTATGGTCGCACTATTTTTATTGCTGTCCATTGTTGTCCTCTATCATAGGAGGACAGCAATGGACATGAACAGTGGCAGAGTAACAGACATAGAAGAAGTCTCCTCCGTCTGTTACCAAAGACTCTAATGTAAACAACATAACTCACGCCTTCTTCTTCCACCATGTTTGTTTATCTAGCTTACATTGGGGTGAATGCAGAACCGGACAGCGGGGGCTTTATCTACATCTGTCTAACGTCCACTGTCCTCATCCTATGATGGATGAGAGCAACAGACATTCAATAACAGTAGTGTAAACCTACCGTTACTTTGTTATGTCATATAAGAGTAACTGCAACTCACCGAGCCCTGGAGAGGAATAGTCAGTGCAGGTATCAGGAGGTCGTCTCTCATAGTATAGATGGCACAATGGAGACTTGGTGCAGCACCACTGGAAAGGCAGCAGATCTTTAGCTGTAACGACAAGAACACAATCATCAGAAGTCCAAGAAGTTACATTATATATTATACAACTAGTATAATGGATACACTTACTTATATGTTCTTGAACCCCATTAACATAGACGTCACGTACAAAGTAGCGATCGGTGAATCCATTCCTCAGGTAGCCGTCAGTATCATACACGCACCTTCGTCCAGCATTGTACTGGTTGGGTAGAGTGGACTGAAACGCCGTCCCGTTACTTTGCAATCTCCGTAATGTCGCAACAAGGTCTTTGCTGATGGCTGGAACGATCTCAGGACTAAACGTGTAATCTTTAGCAGCTTGGGATTTGAGGCACGGACATGAGGGCAACCCAACGTCCCACGACGATCTGTCTGGCTCAGAGTAATACCAACTCCAACACTTACTCTGGTAATTGGTTTTGTTGGGGGTGGCTGGGGCTTCTAACCAGTAGGCCCAAATGCCAATTCTATTTGTGTTACCGAGAACATTGTGGGGACGATAGACCCCTCCTGACCCATAGGTATTGTTCTTCAGGGAATGGGGGTCATTGAGGTAGATGCCTTCTCCATTGGTGTATCCAATCATTGCTCTGTGATAGACTCTTTGTGCAGGAGACCAGGACATGTTGTAATATTTTATTAATGCAAAGGACATGGCCCCATCCGTGGTCAGCACACACTGGAATGTATTAGTCTACATATATAACGGGTAAAAGAGACAAGATTAGCAAGAATATTAAGAAAATCAGTTCTCACCCACAAGATCAAGTACTTTAATAGTGGAGGAGATGAGTAGATCCTTCCATTGTTATATCCCTGACCTCAATATTCTTCCAGAATGTCTGGGAGACCTGGAACAATGGGAGATCTCCTAGACTCCTGGCATCGGCCTGGAAGGGGTCACCACCCCCCATTTTAGTTAGTGACACAGGTAGTGGGGCCTATATGGCAATTCTTATGGAATACCCCATTATGTATGAGAACGTCTCAACTGCCTTAGATGTCAAGATTAGAATTTTCTATTGAAACTTGACCAAATTCTCCTTAGGTCCTTTCAAAATTGCCCCGTATACCTTACTTACCTAGAGAGCGTCCTGAGAGGGACACAATATTGTGGGGGCAACATGGGGGCGGTACGGTACTGTGGGGGCAACCTGGAGGGCACATGACACTGTGGGAGCAACCCCAGACGGACATGTCAATGCGAGGGCAACTTGGGGGGAGGTACTTAACAATGTGGGGCCAACCAGGGGGGTGGGGGTATGAATCATTGAGGGGGACATGACAATATGGGGTAACCTGGAGGGGGACATTAGGAGGGGCATTATGGGGCAGTAAAGAGGCATTAAGGGGAGTTATACTATGTGGGGGCCCATCGAGGGGGCATTAGAATTTGGGCAGGTCAGGTGTTTCTTGGTGGTGGTGTTGGGGGGGGGGGGCACTTTTGAAACACTTGCACAGGGCCCACCACATGGCCCACCATCGGCCCTGGGAGTAGGAGGTTATTGGAAGGAAGTGCAGATTAGACGTTACATGGATTGTCTGCAGACTGTAACCATGGTATTACATACATCTGCATAGGAGCTGGGTACATAAAACTGTAGAATCAAGGATATTTACAAAGTTGTACAAGGGGTTTAATTTTTCTTATTCGCGCCTCTTATTTTTATTAGCTGGACCTGGGGCTGGTTCGGACCCCAGGTCAATGTGATTGGAACCAGCACCCAACCCCTAGGCTGTTCTGCCTCCTCTCCTGTGTCCTAGTCACCTGAGCTATGGAGGACAGAAGCGGAGCGACCTGGGAGTCGGGCGCTGGTTCCGATTGTGTGACCCCGGATCAGAACCGGCCTGGAAGCCTCATATCCAGAATGGGAAAATCCCCAGAGGAAATAAGTAAAATGAAACTCCTTGGACAACCCCTTTAATTTTTTTTAGATTAGATATATAGAAGCAACGAAACATTTTTACCTCGTTAAAGGCAACTTTTTGGAAGGACACGGGTAACACCTGATCCCATGTTATCTTTAGGATCCATTTTGCTGTAAAGTTGGCGGTGAGATTCTTATAGAAATAACTGTTGACTTCCTTATTGGTTCTGTTGAATACGATTTGCGAGTAGAAGTTTTTCTGATCTCTTTCAGAATATACCTTCACAAAAACATAAAATGGGACAGAGATTATTCTTATTAAAGCAGATTTCTACCCAAATAATAAGACGTCCATGCGCGTATCTTCTCCTTATGTGCACAGGGTTTCATTCATAGCCGGTGCTCCAGAGCTGCACGACTGTATCTCGGGTTGTATGGTTTTGCATACTGTTGTCTTTGGTCACCCAGTCGCCCTCCACCATAGACGTACACACAGACACTTCCCTATCGTTATCGAAACGGTAAGATCCAAGACAGAAGACAACACAAACCTGGTACCACAGGGACCCATTCCCCAGTGTGAGGTCGGCGTCGTCCCAGAAGACCGCGAGCATGGCCATCTTCTCGTCTCCTCGAAACCTCTTTTCGAAGGGATTGGGAAACAAATATTTCTCGTTGATGTTCACGGGCTGAAATTGGACCAGTCCATTGTCTGAAAACTTGACAAGAAGCGTCCACAATTATTTAGTTTCTAATTTTTTAATACTTTTTTACGGTATTTTTCTGCTGATATGGATTTAGATAAAAAATAACTATGGATGGTAACTTTTAGGTGAGACTGGTAGATCACCATGTGCTCGCGATTTTACCATGGATCGCTGTGATGGTAAAACCTGTGAGCCTGTAATAGACCACTGTAACTACACCCAAATTACATCTTTGGGGGGTCCTATGATCAACATACCGGGGAGTAGTAAGCTCAAGCCCCACGTTGCGGAAATGCAACATTATTTTTGTTTTTTTGTTGCAGAAATGTAAGGTATAAACATATCATATCTGTAACCTGTGCAAGCAAGGGGGCTGACTACGGGCTAGTTCACATGGGTCAAAAGGGTCAGGATTTGGACGCGGAATCCTGCCACCTCCCATTGAAATCAACGGGAGCCAGTCATTTCCTTTTTCCGTAAGCGGTTTGTTCCCGCTCGCAGAAAAATGAAGCGAGCTGCCCTTTCTTCAGGCAGATTCCGACACCACCCTCTGGACTAGGCCCATTCATTTGGGCCTAATCTGGAGCAGAAAGCCACGATGGGATGCCAGTGCACTGCACCGGCATCCAGTCGCGGCAGTTGTGACGGAATGTGTTGACATGGAACCCCGTGTGAACTAGCCCTACTACCCTTCAAGTACTGGCAGGTTGTTAGGGTAAGTTCACATGGTGGATATTGTGGCAAGAAATATTTCCCACGGTTCCCCTTCACTTTGGTGGGAGGTTCAGGTGGATTTTGGTGGAGGATCAAGTATTCCGCTAGCTGATTTTTGGTGGAAATTGAAATCTGCCTCTATAGATATAGATCTACAATTGGGGTTGAGCCGATCTTGAGTTTTCAGGATCGATTTTAAAATCCGATTTCCGATCATTTTCCAGCCGATCGCCGATCGGGATACGATCTTCTTCGATCCCGATCCTCAACCCTAGTCAATGCTTCTCTATGGGAAAAGTCACTTGAGGGTTGAGCCGATCTTGATATAATCCCCGACCTCGATCCCGGTGGAAAAGATCGGGTCGGGATTCCGATCGCGATCGTGAAATTTACTCGATTGCCAATCGGAATCCGATCTTTTCCAATCCCAATCGCTCAACCCTATCTACAATCTCTGCACCTTTTGATCCTAAAATTTCTATTTCTATCTATGCCGGAGGTTATTTCCCACAATGCTTGGCTACTGGCCAATCATTGTAAGCTTTTCCCAGTAGCCAAGCATTGTGGTAAATAAGGTCCGGCCTCGATCCTGCAGGAAAAGATTGGAATCAGAATCCGATCTTTTTCCGATCCTCATCGCTCAACCCTCATAGCTTTGCATAGGAGCTGTATACAGAAAACGTTAGAATATTTTAATGTCAACTGTTTACAAAGTTGCTTCTTTTTTGCTCTTCGATGTATCGGAGTGATGTTTCTTCCCCCATTACCCATTTGTACAATGCAGTTTATTTCCACTCTATAGACGGCAGTTTTCGTAGGTCTTCTCAGATAACCCAGTCCATTACTTAGAGACGAACGAGCCATAAGACCTACCGAAAGAAATTCCGGCAATTCTAAAGACATTTCCATTCATTATGGAATCCATTAGCGGCACGGCAGTAATGTCATCGCCACTAAAACCTGCTCCTTAACTCCCAGCAACACAAGCGGGATCGCCCCCTTTACTAAGTCGCGGCTCCTCGTCTGCTATTGATATTTCTGCTACGATGAAAATCCAGAAATTGCATCTTTTCCAATTTGGCGTTTTTGTATCATCTCAATAGTCTCCTATGTAATCGCCGCCGTCATCGGAGCCGCTCATTTCTCCATTAGGCTAAGTGCACATGAAAACCAGGAAATAAATGTAAATACAAAACATCAGTAATAGAATTAAGAAGTAAATCCAATTAGACTGGCATCAGAGAGCAACAAATACCAGTCGTGGAAGGGTTTCTGGAGATTACTGCCACAAACTGCAAATTATATGCCCGGCGATTTCACTTAAAGGGACCGATCAGAGATTCAATAGCAAACTAGCCATAGTGCATAGTAGGGAACAATATGCTGAGCACCATCATAGCGATAGATAGTCCAGTAGATACTTTGTTTCCTTGAGAAGTCTGTTTTTGATGAATATGCAAATGAGGCTCCAGTGCAATTTGCATATTTCTTAAAACAGCATTTTCAAGGTGCATCTACTGGACTATCTAAAAGTATGATGGTGCTCAATAATGTCCCCTGCAAAGGACTGGGACTGGTCTGATCAAGTTTTTCTCTCTGCAAGAGAAATCTCCAGCGCCGCCTCCATCTTCTTCAGCAACGGCCTCTTCACGCGTCTTCTTCCGGCACACGGGAATTCAACACATTTTTGTGGCCGCTTACACAAGCATGCGCAGTGCACTCCTGTAGTTCTATGGCCGTCTGCATGTGAAGTCGTCTCTGCCTGAGGCCCGCTGGCAGAGCCGACTTGCGCATGTGTTGAATTTTGACCCCCTGTGCGCAGGAAGAAGACACGTGAAGATGCCATTGCTGAAGAAGATGGAGGTGGCACTGGAGAGAGTTCTTTCGTAGCATTGAGGATGCCGCCAGTGCTGTTTGAGTGCTCGGGACCGCCCCCAGTGCTGCGAGAGAACTCATTTGCATACCAACAAAAAACGGGATTTCAAGCGAACGGCGGCGTGAAGAAGACATTGAAAGGTAGGAGAAGAAGAGACTTTCTTAAGGCTACATGACATCACATAGCCTGTGAAATGATGCCCATTGCCATTCTAAACAGCTGATCTGCAGGGGCCCTGGGTGATGGACACTTATCTATCTATCCTAAGGACAGACCATGAAATATATCCTTTAACTTTTCCGGAATTATGGAGACAGATTTGCTACGACCCCTGTGCTAAGTCTTCTGCCATAATAAATAGAAATCTGCAAATGATAAGATTATAATGAGATACAGAGTCAAGAACATTCTTAGGACGTATCAGTCCTACAGGTCTATAATATCAATGATATACGTACATGACAGCGCTGATCGGATCCCACACCACTATATTGGGAGTTTCTGATACTTACATAGATTTTATTATACGTCCGTCCCAAAAAAGGGAACCCCATGGAGGGTACGATATAGGGGGAATTCACATCTTTACCCGTTGCCATAACTTTTTGGTCACCAACATCACTTCCAAACGGATACAGTAACATCTCTATGGAAACAATGAATAGAATAAAGATACATTTTGCGATAATAAAGTATACAATGCGTTGTCAGAGTTGTCAGAGGTTATGTAATGTCAGTCGCTCCGAGCTTAGAAAGATGGGTCTTTTGTCCAGAAATAGTCCCTGCTTGTAAATGGAAGATTATGAATGATAATCTGTTTTCCCTTAGCCCAAACAGCAGGACACAAGTGGGGTATTTCTGCCCCTGTGAGCTGTTAGGACAGGTGGAACTTTTAATTAACTAACAGCTTTACCCCCTATAAAGAGGCTGCCAGACCTCCTCCCCCCTGTGTTAGTATCAAAGTATATAAATACAATACAAATACAATACACCATAACAAGGATCTGGGAGGGAGCCTTGTGCTGCTGTTTGGGCTAAGGGAAAACAGATTATCATTCATAATCTTCCTTTCCCCCTACGCCCAACCAGCAGCACAACTGGGGATTTAGCAAGTATCGCCATTACCCCAGGGTGGGTGATCCTGGCAGGCTGATGCCAAGACAGACTGTCCAAATGCTGTGGAATCCGCCGCACGCCAATCTAACCTGTAGTGTCTGGCGAAGATCAGCTGTGAACTCCAGGAAGCGGCGGCACATATCTGTTCCAAGGAAAGGGAACGTCTTTCTGCCCAGGACGTCGCCACTGCTCTGGTGGCATGGGCACGGACAAACTCAGGTACCGGAAGGTCTTGAGCACGCAGGGAGCAAGTGATGGCCTCCTTGATCCATCTGGACAGAGTCCCCTTCGATGCTTTGACACCTCTGTTGTGGCCAAATACGTTGATCAGCAGATTTTCTGATCTCCGGAAGGAGGCTGTACGTTCCAGGTAGATCCGAAGTGCCCTAACCAAGTCCAGCTTGTGCATCTTCTCCTCCCACTCGGACGAAAGAAGGCCGGTAAAGAAATTACCTGGTTGATATTCTGAAGTGAAGGTACTTTTGGCAAAAATCCTGGAACAAACCTCAGCTGTACCCTGTCAGAGAAAAAGGTTATAAAGGGTTCAGAGGCCGCTAAGGCCTGTAGTTCTCCAACTCTTTTGGCGGAGGTTATTGCCAACAGAAAGGTAACCTTGTATGACAGGTACTTCCAATCCACATCAGATAAAGGTTCGAAGGGGGGAGCACATAGCCCTTGTAGAACTGCAGCCAGATCCCACCGAGGGACTGGAGGTTGTACCTGGGGTCGGAGTCTGGCGGCCCCCTTCAGGAACTGCTTAATTAGAGGATCCTGCGATAGCCGAGTTTCCAGGAGAGCGGACAGCGCTGAAACTTGAACCTTCAGGGTGGCTGGTGAAAGCCCCCTCTCTAGGCCGTCTTGTAGGAACTCCACAATTGAATTTCTGTCGGCATCGCGCTGGTTCTCCTCACACCAGCCTCGGAATACACGGGCGATCCTCTGATAGCTCCGGTTAGTAGATTCCGCTCTTGAATGGGCTAGTGTTCTTAGCGCTCCCTGGGACAATCCTCTATCTCCACATATGGCGCGGTTAACCTCCAGGCAGTGAGGTTGAACCTGTCCAGGTCCTGGCAGAGCTGTCTGTTTAGAGTTACCAGGTTGTGGACTGATGGAAGCCTCCAGTAGATCCCTCGACTCATCAGAATGAGGTGGGTAAACCATGCCCTTTTTGGCCAGAACGGCATGATCACTATTGCCAAGGTCTGGTCCTGCCTGAGTTTCGCCAATACCTTCGGAAACATCGGAATGGGAGGAAAAACGTATGCCAGTTTGAACCTCCAAGGTATTGACAGGGCATCTACCGCCAAAGGGTTGTCCTCCTGGTACAGGGAGCAAAACCTTTCTACTTTGGCGTTGTACTGGGTGGCCATCAGATCCACCTCGGGGAGACCCCACATCTCGGTAAGATGGTGAAAGATTTCTGGATCCAAGGACCATTCGCCTGACGTCACCAGGCCTCTGCTGAGCTGATCCGCAAGGATGTTCAAGCGACCTCGAATGTGAACAGCCGACAACTGGGACAGATTCCTTTCTGCCCAGGAGAATATTAGGTTGGTCACCTGCAGGAGAGAGGGGGATCTGGTTCCCCCTTGTTTGTTGATGTAGTGGACTACTGTTAAGTTGTCTGTCCTTATCTTCACCGCTTGTCCCTGCAGGTGATGTGCAAACGCCAGAAGAGCACGGTGAACTGCCGTAAGCTCGCGCCAATTGGACGAGCGCATTTTCTCCAGACGATTCCATGTACCTCGTACCGGGGTCTCCCCTAGATGCGCTCCCCATCCTGTGAGGGAGGCATCTGTCGTCAACAGGATCCAGGAGGTCTGGACCGTGGACTTCCCGTCTTGGAGATGAGACCACCAAGCCAGTGATCGACGGGTACTGATGGATAACTGGATAGGCCTCTGAAGTCCTGAAGGACTGTGGTTCCAGACTCTCAAGATCTCGCTTTGTAAGGGGCGCATGTGCCACAGGGCCCAGGGGACTGCCTCGATGGTGGCGGACATGAGACCTAGGACCTTCATGGCCGTCCTGATAGTAACCTTCCGGGTAATGGATAGGTGATGAGCCGCTCGACCAATCTTCTCCTTGCGAGGAGAGGGCAGGGAGATCGTCATACTGAGATACTGTCATACCAAGATGAATCCCAGGAACTGGATCCGGGTTGATGGAACCACTACTGACTTCTGCCAGTTTACTAGCCAGCCCAGCTGGTTTAGTAAAGCCACTGTGGTCTCTAGTTGTGTGGCGAGAACCTCCTTTGACCGGGCTTTTAGGAGCCAGTCGTCTAGATACGGAACTAAAAAGATCCCCTGGAGGCGCAGGGCGGCTGCGACCGGAGCCACTATCTTTGTGAAGGTGTGGGGGGCCGAGGATATGCCGAATGGGAGAGCCGTAAACTGGAAATGAGACAACCTTCCGTTTAAGTACACAGCAATCCTTAGGAATTTTCTGTGAGCTGGAAAAATAGGTACGTGGAGGTATGCGTCCCTTAGGTCCAAGGTGACGAAATGATCCCCGGGCTGCAGGAAGGGGAGTACCGATCTGATGGTTTCCATCCGGAACCGTACCTTGTGGATGAACTGATTCAGGTACCTGAGATCGATGATCATCCGCCATCCGCCTGACGACTTGGGAACTAAGAAGACCGGAGAGTAAACGCCTTGGCCGCGTTCTGTGAGAGGAACGGGTTCCAGCGCGGCTTTGTCCACGTACTCCTGAACGGACCTTTCTAGATGAAGTTGTTTGGTGCCCTGAAAAGGGCGAGTTGTTATAAATTTCTCCGCAGGGTGAGATATGAAACTTATTCTGTAGCCTTCCTGGATCAGTTGTAAGACCCAAGGGTCCTGAATATGAAGACTCCAAGCGGCCAAATGATGGGAAAGCCGGCCGCCTACAGCTGCGGGGGCGCGGGGAAGGGAGGTCGGGTAGTCAGAAGGATGAGCACTTCTGCTGGTCACGGGAGGCGCCACGACCTCTCCCTCTGGTCTGAGGGCCGGAGCGTCTCTGGCCTCGAGAGCCCCTCCTAGAAAATCCGCGGCCCCGAAAGGAAGGTCTTCCGCTGTTGGAGGGTTGAGGGAGGTTCTTCCCCTTGGAATCCGCGAGGCCTTCCATGATTCGGTCTAATTCCCTACCGAATAGCCTCCCAGGCTCGAAGGGGAGGGCGCACAAATTAAATTTAGAGGCATTATCGACTCTCCATGGTTTGAGCCATAATGGGCGTCTGGCTGGAGTGGAAAGCGCCATTGCCCTAGAAGCCAGCTTCGTCTGGTAAAAGGCAGCCTCAGATAGGTGGTCTACCATCAGATTAATATCTGACATGGCTGATAGCAGGTCGTCACGATGAACTCCGGTGTCGATGTCCCTAGCCAGGGAAGACAACTCAGCCCGCAGGCCTGACACCACTTCGCTGGCGGAGATGCCCACCGAAGTCTGGGCGGAGGAGGCTGCATATATCCGCCTCAGGGAGCCCTCGACGCGGCGGTCCATAGGATCCTGCAAATTCGATCCGTCTTCAGACGGGACCACCGTGCGCCTAGATAGCTTGGCCACGGCCATATCCACTTTGGGGGGAAACCCCCATGTTCCCTGCTGGGATTCGGCAATGGGGAACAAGGATCTAAAGCGTTTAGTGGCGTTAAACGCTCTTTCAGGCCGTCTCCACTCTGCCTCCATCTTTCGGACTAAATCCGAATTTGCCCTGAAGGATCTGGATCTCCTGCTGGATCCTTCCCCGCTCTCACGGTCCTTTGCCCGGATGGTCTTGAGCAGTCTGGGCATCTTTTCCAACGGAAATATTGATTTCTCCACTTCCTCGGATTCCTCCTCTGAATCCAGCTCCCCAATATGGAGATCCTCCAATGGTGGGAGAGAGAGCTCGCTGGGCTCCACACGAGGTCTCTTTGCCATGTGAGAGATGGTATCTTTAACTTCTCTCATAGACTGATGAACGAAGTCTTTTACCCAGCCGACCACATCACGCAGGGGGGTATCCTCTGATGGAGGGCCTCTGCATCCATGGCAATCTCTATACTCATACCCGTCGGGTAAAGGAATCCTGCATTTACCGCAGGATAAATGCTTCCTCTTGGAGGTCGCCTTACCCCGGGAGGGGAGCACGGAAGAAGAAGAGGAGGACATACTAAGGAGAAAGCAAAACAAAGTTATTCAGGCTCCATATAAGTGACCAGGTCTGCCAGCCCCTGCCTCCCCCTGCCAAACCTGAAAACAACACGGTCAACCACCCCAATGTGCTTGAGGGACAAACCGACAGCTTGAGCACCCAGAGAGTGAGCAAGCAAGGCAGTACTGACAGGGGGAAGTTTAAATAAGCCGGGCAAACCAAAAAGGGGCGGAGTTACGATGAGGCCCCGCCCCCTCACAACAGAGCCCCGAAATACTGCAAAAACCCGGGGCCCCAGGAAGCTGAAAATGTCCAGGAGGAGACCTGAATACTTCCCCCCCACCATCCGACCGGAGGGGGGAAGAAACACCAAAAAACCCCGCAGTTAGCGGCGCCCGACGGCCGGAGAACTGCGCATGCGCAGCAAACCCGGAAGCGGAAGTTCCTCCGCCCGGGAACACGGCCGCGCACAACAGTTCCCCTATGCCGCCGGGGAAGAGAAGTTCCTCCCCGCCTCCTGACCCGCCGAAGTGCCGGCAGACACGCGCCAGCACATGGGGAAGATGAGCGCACCCCAGACGGGAGGAGGCAAGGAGCGGAGGTAAGCTAAAACCGGAGGGAGAGGTGCTCCCTAGTGAGAGGTTACAACACCTCTCCCCCCCCGCCACCTGTCCTGTCCGCACAGGACAGAAAAAAACACAGGGGGGAGGAGGTCTTGCAGCCTCTTTATAGGGGGTAAAGCTGTTAGTTAATTAAAAGTTCCACCTGTCCTAACAGCTCACAGGGGCAGAAATACCCCAGTTGTGCTGCTGGTTGGGCGTACGGGGAATAGGCTGTTTCTAGTATTGTAAAGGGGTTTTGCCATGACATGCGTCCTTTATTCATAGGATAGACGACAAATACCTGATTGGTGGTGGGGTCTGACCGATCCGGAGAAGGGGGTGTTCTCCCCTCCATTACACATTCAGTGTCACTTGGTGGATGGACACACCACGCTACCATTCACCTCAGTGGGTGCAGCGGAGAGCAAAGTGCATTACTTCACTCATCTCTGTTGCTCCCATTGAAGTGAATCGGAACGCAGGAATCCATTCATCAAGTGACTCCCCTATATACAGCGAGGCGGCAGTCAGACTGAATATGCAAGGAGGGGAAATATTCCCTTTCTCAGGATCAGTGGTCTCAGTAGTCAGAGTCTGGTTTCTAGGGATACTTCTAGGCCTCGGGCAGCTGACTGCGCATGCCTGCTGGCCACAAGAAAATGGCCGCTTACAATACTGCGTAAGTGGCCATTTTCTTGTGGTTGGCAGACATGCGCAGTCGGCTTTGCCCTAGAAGCAAGACGCGAAGAAGACCCGTTCCTGAAGAAGATGGAGGCGGCACTGGAGAGTTCTCTCGCAGCATTGGGCCCGCCCCCAGTGCTGCGAGAGAACTCATTTGCATACCGACGAAAACTAGATTATATACCGAACAGCGGCACGGAGAAGACATCTAGGTAGGAGATGAATAACCTTTCTTAAGGCTATTTCTATGTGGTAGGCAGAAAAATTGAGTTTTAATGATAGAATCCCTTTAAGAACTTAGTCCTATATGGCTAGAGTGAACCCACCATATTGAACACGTCATCCAGTCTTCATGGCGGCATATTATAGAGCAGAAGGAGCTGAGCAGATTCTTACAGTTTTGTGGGAAAAGATTCAGTATCTCTTGGTTATACCATTCTATGGTTAGGAGTCCAGTGGGCGGTCCTCGGTCCTAGTCAGCCTAGTCAGCAGTATGTGGGTGCTTAAGGCTCGCCAGTAGAATTCATTCTGGGGGTCGACTATGCACCAAAATACATGTATTACCTGCCTCCTATTCACACATTTCTTTCAGTACCAGACGGACCACCTAGACCGTTTCCGTCCTGTGGCCCTCTCAGTAACCTGGTGACTTGTTCTTGCTTTAGACCAGGGGCCCCCTTAGCTCTAATAGCAAGATTGGTGATGGCGGCCAGCAGGGACAGTAAGAAAGGAGACCGGGCCCGGGGGTAGTGGCTGCGCCTGTGTCTGGATGGTATCTCAGCCACCCAATGCATCCATATATAATAAACTGGGTCATGTGTTAGAAACTCTACCCAGTTTATTACATAGACTGAGATGCTGTCGGCTTCATGTGGTGCAGTGAGTGTATTCTTCCAGGGGTTGGGGGTGTAGGGGCCACTAGCCCCTTTGAGTCAGAGGCCCATTGGGGGATTCGCCTGCTCCCCTGTGGGCCAGTCTGAGCCTGCTGCTCAGTGATTGATAGTCTTCCAGCATTGCTGTCACTAAACAACAAGGGCCGCCCACTGGACTCCTAAGACCAGACTCAGCAATTATTCTCAATCCCTTGTAGATTGTAAGCCCCGGTGAGGTGCGGTCCTTTCTCCAATGGTAGCAGTGGGTCACAAAGTTAGTTTATGTCCCTGTTCTGTAATATGTACAATACCCTGGTATTAATGGCGCCCTGTTACTATTCTCATTCTATAATATGTCCAACTAATAACAAATAAGTGACATTACAAGCACACACCATTGCCTATAGTGTTCGGGCAGTTGCTGCTTTGACATCGGCACTCGTACGATCCCGGGAGGTTGACACAGGAGGATTTGATCCCGCAAACATCAGAAATTCCACATTCATCGATATCCTGACAAATCTGTCCATCTCCACGATATCCAGGTTTACAAATGCAGTAAAAACTTCCCATTGTGTTTTTGCAGAGAGCTTGCGGATGACAAGCACTGTTTGCTACCATGCATTCATTAATATCGGTGCAGACGCCCCCACTGGACATGAAACCTTCAGTGCAGCTGCAGAAGTAGGATCCCGGGGTATTCACACATAGAGCTTGCCTGGGACAAACGTTTGCTGCCATCGTGCATTCATCTAGGTCATGGCATGTGTTGGCCTTTTGAAGGTACCCCGGGGGACAGGTGCAATAATATGATCCGGGAACATTTACACAAATGGCAGATGCGTCACAATGGTGTGTATTGTTTAGGCATTCATTGATATCTACACAGGAACCGCCTTGGGATGTATAGCCTACGTCACATAGACAATAGAAGGAGCCCGGTGAGTTTCTACAGACCATGTGATCCCCACAAGCCGAGCTGTTAAGACACTCATCAATGTCTTGACATATTTCACCATTCCCGGTAAATCCAGGGTGACATGTACAATTGTATGATCCCATTGTGTTGGTACAGAAGGCCTGTTTATCACATTGAGTGGCGTTGGACTGGCATTCATCAATGTCTACACAACCTCCGCCATCAGCGACGAAGCCTTCAGCACACCGGCATATATAGGACCCTACAGTATTGATGCATATGTAATGTAGGCTGCAATCGGATATACCCTGGGCACATTCATCAATGTCTATGCACATAGCTTCACTATAATGGAATCCCACATGGCACTGACATATGTAGGAGCCTATTGTGTTGATGCATTGAGAACTATTGTGACAAATGTCTGTTGCATTCTGCTGCATGCATTCATCGACGTCTTCACAATAGGAGCCATTTCCAGTATATCCATTAAGACAGAGACAGTAATATGAGCCGGGGTTATTAGTACATAAGCTATAAGGAGGGCAACTGGCAGGGTCTAAACATTCATCTATGTCACGACATGTGGTTCCATTGGATTCATAACCTTCCCAGCATACACAATGGTAAGAGCCAGCGCTGTTCAAGCAGGTCGAATTGGAAGGACAGGGATCTAGGTTGCACTCATTGATATCTTCACAGTCTGTGCCATTTCCAATAAAGCCTGAATGACACCTGCATAGAAATGAACCAGGCGTATTACTGCAGCTGGCATTTGAATGGCACACGGTCTGGTTGAGGCATTCATCCACATCTGCACAGATGCCAGCTGCCAATGCAAATCCTTCTTGGCAACTGCACAGATAAAACCCAAAAGTGTTTGCGCAGTAGGAATTGTTACCACATACATGTCCGGTCAGACACTCATTGATGTCAGAACAGGTGATGCCATCCCCCTGAAATCCTTCTATGCAGGCACAATGGTAGGAACCGGCAGTGTTGGCACATTGTGAATAGTTACTGCAGAAGCTGGTATAGTCCTGGCACTCATCAATGTCCCAGCAGTCCTTGCCATCTCCCACGAAACCTTTAAGACATGAGCAGTTGTAGCTTCCAGGTGTGTTTGTGCAGGTAGCTGTCAGGTGGCATCCTCCATTATCTGTGTGGCATTCATCAATGTCTATAATTTGTTACCAAAATAAGTGTCAGGACATGGTGACATGCGCCAGTCATCACAGATTTCAATGAGCAGCAAATAACAAAGCAATTACTAACCAAAAGGCTAAAAAAAAAACGTATAATATGCAGAATGCACGACATGGCAGCCACAGGAAAGGCTCGGGGTTAGTCTCTAACTATTGGGCACTGCAATGGGCACTGTATAGTATCCTGCTCAGTATGATATGGGGTTTCTATAATATCAGAAAACAGGGTGAGAATATCAGACAACTGAAGAGAACAAAAACTACTAGCCAATTAAAATGGGTTATTATTATAAGGTATATATATATATAATATTGCACAGAGATACTCTATTCGCTAATAGTCGGTAGGTACTGCAATGGGCACGGTGCAATACCCAAGACACAAGGAAATGGTATCTATCTATAAAATATCAGAAAGTAGATTCTGTTTAAGAGAATCAACTACAAGGAATTGAATATTGTGATAAACACTAACCAGTTGAAAATAGATTCTTATGATGCAGAGAATATGATATAATAATCTGTAGGTACCATAATGGGCACGGAGAAGTGCCCCACTCAGGATAACAATGAACACTAGACAGCTGAAAATGGATTATTATGGTGCAGATATTCGATTAGAGATTCTATAATTATACTGTATAACAGGGGTCAGCAACCTTCGGCTCTCCAGATGCTGCAAAACTACAACTCCCAGCATGCTCCATTCACTTCCATGGGAGTACAAACAACAACAGAGCGAGTATGCATGCTGGGAGTTGTAGTCTTACAACAGCTGGAGGTCTGGAGGTTGCCTACCCCTGCTATATAGTATAATAGCTTGTAGGTCCTGTCATGGGCACGGTTCTGTACCCTCGTCACTAGGTAATGGTATTTATATAACATCAGATTACAGGTTCTGTTCAAGAATATCAACTAGAAAGAAATGAATAATGTAATAACTATTAAGCAGTGGAAATGGGTTATTATGATGCAGATGTAATAGATCATTATGTAATAGTCTGTAGGCACTGTAATGGGCGTTATACAGTACCAATAAAGACTAACCAACTCCACATGGGATATTATGGGCAGATATAAGATATTATTATATAATAGTCTGTAGGCACTGTAATGGGCACGGTGAATTACCCCACTAACGAATAAAATCATAGACTAACAACTCCAAATGAGATATTACAAACAGCTACAAGAGATTTTTATATTATATAATGGGAAAAATATCCTGTACATTAGGTAATAACATGAGACAATTTTTTGTGTCTTGAAGATCCATCCTAGTACAAATCATTATTGACTACACATTATAATAGCTAGAAAATAAATGACAGTACAGACGGCGGAAAAATTCTACTTGTATGTGGGGAATTGTCTAACAAATTTATGCCAATATCTGGCCTATAAAACTTGCAAATTTTGGCACAAGTCATGTTTGTGCAAAATTCAGTGTCCTTTTCCACTTTGCGCTTTTCTTATGTCTAGAAGAATAAGTAAGGATTAGGGGGAAGGTGTAGCCGCCCATGGACAGATTTATTCCAGAATTTGGCACAAATCTGTATCTGCTCATAGATTTATGTCCCGGTTATGTATAGACCTTGTATTGCTTCCCTGGTGTCGGCCAGTGCATTTTATTCTAGCAGTCTTTGGGTTATAATCACGTGTAAACCGCTGATCTTAGTAAACGCCTCATATCTTTCGGCATACTGCTCAGAACATGGGTCAGGTCAGCATAACATGTAGTATGATCATGGGAGTCAATGACAGAAGAATACTATACACACGGATTTCTTGTTACATTGTAAATACATTATATTATCCCATTATTGGTCTATAGAATTACTACAAATTGCAGAATAAAATTACATGGTCAGTACATAGGAAAACTGGCCGGGATTTGAGGAATCTGTTACGCTCTGTTAACACTGGTTTCATTTGTTATTGCTGGATCCCTGACAGATATGACAGATACATGAATGGACCCTAACAGATCTTGATGATTCCCATTGACTCCTACTGACTCCATAATAGTAGCAACAGTAAGTACAACAGACTACACCATAAAGGCTGCCGAGAGTGGGAGAATCCAGTCTGAACGACTCCTGACACCCGAGCATTGCTGAAATCCTCTGCGCTGCACATTCTGCTTGTGAGGACCTCACTGTGTGTGTCACAGGGGCTTTTTAATCAATTAAATAACAAATAACCAATTCTATTTACAATGTCATTGGCTCAGAATTTACAAGTGACAAAAAATGCACTTTCTGTATGTCCTAGACCCCAAACATAGTGTAGAGGAGCTGATTTATGGAAGTAAAGAACTGGTGACAGACAATCTTCAAGAATGGAGGAGATTGTATTTCATTGCAGGATATCATTATGACAACGATTATTTGCTTTTCTCATGGAGACTCAATGTAAGGAGCACTGCGGAGTAGAGGAGTTAGGATCTGCCATACAGATGCTCATCCCCCACAAGGGGAGTCTATCAGTATGCTTTTTGCATGTGGGAAGAACATACAAGCTCTATGCAGAAGTTGCTGTTGGTGAGATGTGAACCCAGGACCCCAGCACTGACCACTGAGCCACCATGCTGCCCCACTATTAGTGACCAAGTCCGTGAAGGCTTACTAATATAAATGCAAAAAAGACTCTTCCAGGGTTATTTCCATCACAGTAAATCACTGCCAAGATGGGAATACCTGTCCCCAAATCCGAGGCCCCTAGGAAAGGATTTACAGAAACAACAGAGCAGTTCTTCTCTATGCTGTTCCCCTGACTCCCATAGAGGGTAATGAGAGCTACAGAAACAGCAGAGCATATCTAGTTACACTGTTTTCGCACCTGTGAATCATAAAAACCGTATTCGTAGCTGACGTTCTACTCTATGGGGGTTACGATGACAGCATAGACCAGCACTGCTCAGTTTTTCACGTAATTTCCAGCCATAAGGGTCGGGATGGGGGGAAGTTTTTCTCATTGCAGCATCAGTTTGCTAAGATGGGAACAACCCTTTAAGTCTACATCAAAATTGTGTAAAATTGGTGGACATTGTACGTTTCCTCACCTGTACAGTTCACTCCGTTCCCTTGGTATCCATTTTTACACTTGCATTCGAATCCACCAAATGTATTGAAACATTCAGCCATAGCGTGACAGTCGTGGTTGCCAGAGGTGCATTCATCAATGTCTGCCGGGTCAGAGGGAAAGCATGTTGTTACATGACATTTATATGTGCACTATGTATGTTACATGTATCTCTGCCTGTTCACACTCCAAACTGAATGCACATATAGTAACCTATGTACACGTGTATGGAGCTTCAGGGTGCAACTCATTATGATATCCCTAAAGGAAAGTCTCCTAAAAATAAAATAGGACGTATTTTCAGTAGGTCAATATCCATCCCAGGATTTGGGTAAGTGCAAAGATGTTTATAGAATAAATAGACAATGCATTTCCAGTCCAATATTGGATTATTTCTCAAGAGCCAAAAGTTATTCTCAAATCCCATTGTCTGGATATTCAATAAAAAATGTTCCTGTTACCTGAACTCCGAGGTGGACCTACTGTATTTGCAACCTATACCGTAACATGGTCTCCTTCAGATAAACAAGCATTCCAGTTCCCAATGAGTCTGTGTGTAGTGTCATGTTTCTGAATAACCTGTGATACTGTATTGTAAAGTTATTTGCTCCCTTCCGGAGCCCTGACCGTCTCTCTGTTCCTCTAATGCACACAGTGATGTTTCTTCTATGAATAGGAGGTCAAGCTCACAATGTACGTCTATTAGAGCCATAGATGGGTGTAGATCATTTGACTCCCTGGTCATACAGATAACACTGTGTGCATCAGAGAGCAGAGAAGAAGTAAGTACACTGGCGGGAAGCACCTAACTGTGCAAGAAAGCTGACCTTCTTCAGTGACCTTGTACTGCACACCGGCTTATCTGCAAACAGAAGTACAAGTGGTGGTACCAAGAGTTGCAAACCGCCAGATCTGATATGAATGGCCTATTACATGGGTCAGTCAAAGAACAGACAAGCACTGCCTGATGATATAACACATTGATCAATGTGGTCAATGCAAACTACTTGGGGGAACGCAGACGGCTACTGGGATTGTTTCTCCACCATAGAGTTCAGTTACCATCAGCCCCTGTTTACAGCACCAGCTTCCTAATTTGTGGGCTTATTGGGAGCACATACAGAGGCCATTATGGGGAACGTTCCTAGGAATTATAGATTCTGATAACTAGCTTCATTATCAGTCAATGTAATAGGGTTTAATGGTCTTGGGGTTGAGGACAAGGATCAGGATCAGATATACGTAAGAACATTCCACCCAGATCATTGCCGCACCTTGGCTTCATTTACATACCGCACGGCTTGTTCATCCCCATACGGTTTGCATTTGCCCCCTAGTTCCACATAATTGACCTGATAACTGACCCATATTAAAGGACCACTTAGAATAGACCTTTAAGAAATAAACTCCCTTACAAATGTATCTCTATAAGATAAGATAAGATAAGATAATCCTTTAATATAGCCTATAAGCCCCCACCTATGTCTTACCTAAACACTGCGAGTTGTTAAAGCTGAAGCCCGGCTTACAGATGCACATATAGGAGCCCGCAGTGTTCACACAGATGGTTGTGTTATCTTTGCACATATCTTTCTGACATTCATCAATGTCTTGACAGTCTACGCCATTGCCTTGATATCCGACATCACATACGCACTTGTATCCCATGGCTGTAGCATGACAAAGGCCCTTAGTATGGCAAGATGGCTTGCAGGCAGAAGACGGCTGAACACAGCTGCCATTGATGGCTACAGACCCATTCAGACAGGAGCAAACATAGGACCCTAGTGAGTTGATGCACACGGTGCCTTCCATACACGTGTCGTTGCTTAATGAACATTCATCGATATCTTCACATAGAAATCCATCACCGGTAAACCCGAGGAAGCACTGGCATTTATAGCTCCCTGGAAGGTTAGAACACTGGGCATGTTCATGGCAGCTCAGCGGGTTCCTGCATTCATCTATATCGGAGCAGTTAAATCCATTTCCGTCAAACCCGTTGTTGCAGCTGCAGTCGTATGAGCCAAACGTATTGGTGCACGTGGCCTGTACGTGGCAAGGGCTGCTCAGGCATTCATCGATATCATTACAACTGAGCCCATTGTTACTACTGAATCCAGATCTGCATTTGCAGTAGAATGACCCAAAGGTATTAAAGCACTGTGCATTGAGTTGGCAGCCACCGGCCACCGTACTGCATTCATCCACATCTTGGCATGACGTACTGTTGACAGCTTGGAAACCGGTGGCACAAAGACACCGATAAGAGCCGGGTGTGTTCATACAGGTGGCGCCATACAGGCAGTTGCCATTATTCCGGGCACATTCATCAATATCCAGACACTGTCTGACTCCATCCCCAGAAAATCCGCTCAAACAAGAACAAGAGAACGATCCGGGGAGGTTGGTGCAGATGGCATTGACATGGCATCCTCCATTATTTTGCACACATTCATTGATATCTGTGCAGGTTATTCCGTCTCCTGTAAAACCGTTTTTGCATGAACATCTGAAGCTTCCTGGGTAATTTTGGCAAGAGGCATTAGGACTACAGATCCCAGCACTGCATTCGTCTATATCCACACAGCGGCTCTGATTTATCATGTATCCTGCAGCACATATGCACTGGAATGATCCTTCTGTATTGCGGCAGGTGGACTCACTAGGACATGCATTATCTTGTTGACATTCATCTATATCAGAGCAGGAAAATCCATTCCCAAAAAAGCCCCGTCTGCACGTACAGTTATAGCTGCCCAGGAAATTGGTGCATTCGGCCTGTGGGTGACATCTGTTGCCTGCCACACATTCATTAATGTCTACACAAGTCAGGCCGTTTCCATTAAAACCGTCCTTGCAAACGCAACTATAAGACCCTGGGGAATTGGTACAGGTGGAAAACGGACTGCATATGCGGTTGGCACATTCGTCAATATCCACGCACCTATTTTCTGTATTTTGATACCCTGATGAGCATGTGCATTGGTAAGACCCTGGTAGGTTTCTGCACCCAGTGAATCCAAAAGCACGAGAGCAAATCCCAGGGGAATCAGTGCATTCATCTATATCCAGACACAGATAGTTACCATTGCCTTTGAACCCGGGATTACAAGTGCAGACGTAGGACCCCGGATTATTGTAACAAGTGGCATTCCAGTGGCATAAATTGGCTTTTTTACATTCATCAACGTCTGTGCAACTGACTCCACTCCCTGTATATCCCGTCTTGCATTGACAAGTCCGATCTCCTGGTGTGTTGGTGCAAATCGCATCAGTGTGGCATCCACCATTACCACTGGCACATTCATTAATGTCTGAGCAAGTAAAGCCATTCCCAGTGTAGCCGGGCTTGCATTGGCACGTGTAGCTTCCAATTGTGTTGGTACATATGGCTTGTTGGTGGCATTGGTGCAGTGAGGTGGAGCATTCATTAACATCCGCACATACTTCTCCAGTACCCGAATATCCATCTTTGCAAACACAAAAATAGTCCCCAGCAGCGGTGCTCAAGCAGTCGGCGTCTTTGTGACACTTAAGACCTTTGGCTGCACATAAGTCACTTGCTGAAATGGAAAGAAAAACACTTTAGGTAAGAAAAAAGGTCGTATACAAGAAAAGAATGTAGGGATAAGTTCACACATGTCAGGTTCTCTGTCATTCAGGTCCAAACAACAGAGAGCCCATCTACTAAAACAGCAGATACCTGCAGACCCCTGGACTATAATGGGGACTATTCTCTATGCCGATTTCCACCGTATTCTGTGACAGTCTCCTATAGAGACTCCGACACAGATGTGAACCTAGGGAGTCTGTCAGCAGAACCAGCATATCACCCCAGCCCTGCAGATAGATAGGTTACTGTCACCAGAACCAGCATATCACCCCAGCCCTGCAGATAGATAGGTTACTGTCACCAGACCCAGCATATCACCCCAGCCCTGCAGATAGATAGGTTACTGTCACCAGACCCAGCATATCACCCCAGCCCTGCAGATAGATAGGTTACTGTCACCAGAACCAGCATATCACCCCAGCCCTGCAGATAGATAGGTTACTGTCACCAGAACCAGCATATCACCCCAGTCCTGCAGATAGATAGGTTACTGTCACCAGAACCAGCATATCACCCCAGCCCTGCAGATAGATAGGTTACTGTCACCAGAACCAGCATATCACCCCAGTCCTGCAGATAGATAGGTTACTGTCACCAGAACCAGCATATCACCCCAGCCCTGCAGATAGATAGGTTACTGTCACCAGACCCAGCATATCACCCCAGTCCTGCAGATAGATAGGTTACTGTCACCAGAACCAGCATATCACCCCAGCCCTGCAGATAGATAGGTTACTGTCACCAGAACCAGCATATCACCCCAGCCCTGCAGATAGATAGGTTACTGTCAGCAGAACCAGCATATCACCCCAGCCCTGCAGATAGATAGGTTACTGTCACCAGAACCAGCATATCACCCCAGCCCTGCAGATAGATAGGTTACTGTCACCAGACCCAGCATATCACCCCAGTCCTGCAGATAGATAGGTTACTGTCACCAGAACCAGCATATCACCCCAGCCCTGCAGATAGATAGGTTACTGTCACCAGAACCAGCATATCACCCCAGTCCTGCAGATAGATAGGTTACTGTCACCAGAACCAGCATATCACCCCAGCCCTGCAGATAGATAGGTTACTGTCACCAGAACCAGCATATCACCCCAGCCCTGCAGATAGATAGGTTACTGTCACCAGAACCAGCATATCACCCCAGCCCTGCAGATAGATAGGTTACTGTCACCAGAACCAGCATATCACCCCAGCCCTGCAGATAGATAGGTTACTGTCACCAGAACCAGCATATCACCCCAGCCCTGCAGATAGATAGGTTACTGTCACCAGAACCAGCATATCACCCCAGCCCTGCAGATAGATAGGTTACTGTCACCAGAACCAGCATATCACCCCAGTCCTGCAGATAGATAGGTTACTGTCACCAGAACCAGCATATCACCCCAGCCCTGCAGATAGATAGGTTACTGTCACCAGAACCAGCATATCACCCCAGCCCTGCAGATAGATAGGTTACTGTCACCAGTACCAGCATATCCCCCCAGTCCTGCAGATAGATAGGTTACTGTCACCAGACCCAGCATATCACCCCAGTCCTGCAGATAGATAGGTTACTGTCACCAGACCCAGCATATCACCCCAGCCCTGCAGATAGATAGGTTACTGTCACCAGACCCAGCATATCACCCCAGTCCTGCAGATAGATAGGTTACTGTCACCAGACCCAGCATATCACCCCAGTCCTGCAGATAGATAGGTTACTGTCACCAGAACCAGCATATCACCCCAGTCCTGCAGATAGATAGGTTAGTGTCACCAGAACCAGCATATCACCCCAGCCCTGCAGATAGATAGGTTACTGTCACCAGAACCAGCATATCACCCCAGCCCTGCAGATAGATAGGTTACTGTCACCAGAACCAGCATATCACCCCAGCCCTGCAGATAGATAGGTTACTGTCACCAGAACCAGCATATCACCCCAGCCCTGCAGATAGATAGGTTACTGTCACCAGAACCAGCATATCACCCCAGCCCTGCAGATAGATAGGTTACTGTCACCAGAACCAGCATATCACCCCAGCCCTGCAGATAGATAGGTTACTGTCACCTGGTATTGCTATTTTTGTCAACATGTAAATAACTTCTTTGGAGAGACAAGGGCATGGTAACCTGGTACCTCTTGTGTGTAACTGCAACACCTTCATTATTCCCTAGTGTTACCTATCTTAGGTGCTATGTTCACACAGTGCAGAGTCCATTTGAAATTCTAAACAAAGAAGTTCTGCGGCATTATAGTCAATAGTGTTCCTCAGGATCTGTTGTTGTCCATCATTAGAAGGACTGTCTTCTCTGCTTAAACCATTCTTTAGGTCAAACGATGCAGAATGTGAACACCCCCAAAGCAGTCACTTACATATCTACTGCTCACCTCCCCCCTGCAGGGGACACAATAGTAAACACGTCTCTCCTGGGCCTGAAGAACGACTTGAACAATCTATTACTATAAGTCATTTATACAGTGTAAGGCAAAATCCTAGACTAGCTCATATAGTATCTAGTAATAAAAACATTAGAAATGTCCCATGGAAAAATATATCGCAGCTTATAACATGAAGGTTCTTACCTGCTGTGACATCTTGTACAATCATTGTCCAAGTCAACAGGATCAAAGAGACCCTCCTAAATAGAAAGGGAATAGAATCACTGAAAGGAATAGTTACATTGTATTACATAGTAGATGAGGTTGGATGAAGACATCAGTCCATCAAGTCCAACCTATAACCCTACAATCCCTACAGTGATGATCCAGGGAAAGGCAACCCCCCATCCCCCATGAGGCTCCTGTCAATTGCCCCATTTCAGGGGAAGTATATTGGGGGAGTATTGTAGACATGCTCAGTGTGGGGGAGGGGAGGGGATAAGAGGTGACCTGATCTATTGTCAGTAATGGATGTCATGATGGGTCACTATGGGAGTTATCTTCTATTGTAATCCTGACTGTATTGCCAATGAAATAACTACTGCAAAACTGGCAAATCTCCAGCTATTATTTGACTTAATGGCCAGAGTTAAAATTGCAGGATATTGTTTATAATATGGATTGTGAAATGGAAAATATAAAAAAAATTCTAAAAAATTATATGTGTAATATAAAAACTTAGTTTATGGTCATTTTTGGTGACATTTTCCTTTCAAGTATGGAATCTACAAGGTGCAGATACAAAGTAACAGGCTGATCAAAGCTATACGGATACTTGCTTCCTCTATCACAGGGACAGGGAACGTACGGCTCTCCAGCTGCTGCAAAACTACAACTCCCAGCATGCAGACTTACTCTGCTGTTCTTGGAACTCCCATGGAAGTGAATGGAGCATGCTGGGAGTTGTAGTTTCTCAGCAGCTGGAGAGCCAAAGGTTACCCCTACCCCTGATCTATGGGCAGAAATTCTATACGGAACTTTGTTGCCTGTTGTTCTGTGTGACTACAAGGAACTGCCAGATAAGAAAAGCCCATTAACAGATCTGCCATTCTGAACACGTCGATGATATCTATGGAGGACACTTCAAGTAATGGAGAATACACAGGGTTGACTTACCAACACATCATGCCTGACCGGACAAATATCGCTGGGAACTCCGGAGCCCTGATCTATAAGCTCAACACAATGCAACGAAAGTCTAATGCAAGAAGTTTCAAAAAGTTTACATCCAGTGGTCAAGTGCCGAAAATCTTCCCTCAACCTGTGATATTTGAAGAACAGAAAAGAATATTATATTTTGGATCCATCTCAAGGTCCGATGAGATGTCCTGTATATGAATCAAATCCAAAGGAGCAACATAATACAGTGCTGTGCAAAAGATTTAGACATGGGAAAATGACAAAATGAAGTGAATGAAGAAAAGAAAAATGTGAATCCCATCAATATTTGGTATGAGCTCCCTTTGCAGGAGGAGACCTGGAAGTGATGAGATGGGCCACGGAGAAATGATCCGGATAGCCGGACTACCTTGCTCTCTTGTGTGGCTAATGTAGGCATAATATCAGATATGAGCCCTGTGTGACTGATATCCTGTGAATTACAGGATAAACTGAGAATTTATCAAGTCTTGCAGACTCCTCAGCACTGAGCTCTGCTTTCCTTGACCTGTAAGTGCCTCCTGCTTGTAAGAGCTGAAGGGAGAAACCAACCACAAGAGGAGACGGGCTGACATTACATCACATAGGATATACTGAGAATCCGCAGAGTAAGTAAGAGAATATAAATTATAGGTGATTGATCTATCCTGTGCTGCCCTTTACAATGGGCCTAGAAAAGCACAATTACAATGTGATGGATCTCCAACCTCTCACAAAATACAGTATATTTGACCCCTACTTTCTATGAAGCTTCGCACAGTAGGTCTGGGCTATATGGACTGATACATACATCTGTATTAGGTTATATAGAGTCCAGAGTTGGACAGAGAAAGCAGGAACCCTCATACAGGAACAGTATATGGGCCACAAGAGTGTTAAAGGGGTCGATCCAAATTACTGGTGTCAGCAGCCACGAGTTATATATAGTATATATAGTGGCGTCACTGCTAAAGCCAAGGATTGGCTATAGGGGTCGTGTGCTACAGCAGAGATAGAGGGGCACAGACATTGTTGTAGGAGGCCTTGCCTGTGCCCCTCTCTGTTTTTGGATCGCTCCTTCCATCTCTTCCTCTATCCCTGAACTTTATGGCCATATGTTCATCAGTGACAGCAGGACGGGGGTAACCCGAAATAACCAAAATACCCTTTTAATAAAAAGTTCTCTTAAAATTAACTATAATACCTAGACATTGGCAGGGGTTTGACTTTGGGCAATTCTAATCCTGTACAACCATTTTAACCCTTTCCCGCTCCGCACCATACCATGACGTTACGTTGAGTATATGGTTAATACTCCGCACCATAATAGTACAGAGCGCCATACTGTAGGCACGGGAGCTGCGGTATGACTTAGCTGTATGGACTCGGTCCTAGCTGTTCAAGTCTCAAAATACATTGCATTGGGGATCAGAAGACCCCAACTTGCAGTCTCCTTGTGGCCTGGGAAAAAAATATTAAAAAATTGGTAATTCCTACATATCACAAATTGTTACCAATAGAAACTATAATTTGCCCTGACATATAATAATAAATAATACGTTGTATTTATATAGCGCCAACATATTCCGCAGCACAATTTGTAGGGTTCAAGTACAGACAAAAACATATCTCCATTAGGGGCAACACGGTGGCTCAATGGTTAGCCTTGCAGCACTGGAGTCCTGGGTTTGAATCTCACCAGGAACAACATCTGCAAAAAGCGTGTTTGTCCTCCCTGCGTTTGCATGGATTTCCTCCCATTCTACAAAGACGTACTGATAGGAAAAAATATACATAGTGATCCCTATATCATATATCCCTATAGGGGGCTCACCATCTACATACAAAAACGTATCTCCATCAACGAAACAGTAACAAAATTATAAGTGTCAGAATACGGCGGCCCCAAAAAGATTGTCTGTTTTTGTAAAATGGTGTTTTATTTAATGAAACTGGTAAAACATAAGAAAACCAATATAAATCTGGTATCAGTGTAATGATAATGAACTGCCGGACAAAGCAACAATGTCATTACTAGAGATGAGCGAACACAGAAAAAGACAAGTACAAAGAATAAGTCTATGTGGACAAAAAATAAAGTTATGAATTTATGAAGGCGGAGATGACAATATGAAAAAAGTCGTCAAGTAATAACATTCAAATTACTGTCTGTCCTTAAGGGGTTAAAGGGAGTCTGTCACCAGAACCAGCATATCACCCCAGCCCTGCAGATAGAGAAACACCGAGCACACTTTATAGTGTAGATAGTCTATTCACCTTTTTAGATAATTTTAATAAATGTATCAGACCTGGTGGCCTCTCACCTGGTTTGGTTGTGACAGCGTTCACAACTCCGTACTAGGGTGTATATGATACCAGGTATGGGGAGCAGCACGTTTCAAAGGCACCGGTTGTGTCAACTGGGGAAACAGCAGAGGAATAGGGCAGGACGGCGCTCACAGGTCCAATAGATTTTATTAATAAGAAGAATTGCACAACGCAAATAATCACCGCGTTTCGGGCTGGACGCCCTTTCTCAAGTGCGTATCTTGCAGGAAAAAGACCTGTAGATACCAAGGATGAGCTATTAGCTGATCCTTGGTATCTACAGGTCTTTTTCCTGCAAGATACGCACTTGAGAAAGGGCGTCCAGCCCGAAACGCGGTGATTATTTGCGTTGTGCAATTCTTCTTATTAATAAAATCTATTGGACCTGTGAGCGCCGTCCTGCCCTATTCCTCAGCCCTGCAGATAGATAGGTTACTGTCACCTGACCCAGGATATCATCCCAGCCAAGAAACCATTGAGAACCTGAACACTAAGCACCATGAAAAGTTATATGAATTTACAATCTATTTTCTATATTAATTCTTCACAGTATTCCCGATCTCGGCTTGCTGTTATTCAATAGACACCTTACTTGTCTACTTCAGGAGGATTTAACCCTATCCTGGCCTTGTCATAATCCCAAGAGACATTTCATAAATGAAATCCACTCACCAATCCCCGTAGTAGCAGCAGTGGTATTAGCAGCGCAGGACAGAGGGGCTGTAATGGGTTCATGTCTCCTCTCAGACTGAGGAGTGACTCTGTCTTGTGACCTTTTAGGCAGGTTTCATTGTTATAGACAATACAGAATGTCCTTAAATCTGAGAATCCAGCCTTTTGTATAATTGTTATTCTAGCCGGGTCCCTAAGGATATTGCGACTCCCATATCATCTTTGTTTTCAGGTTCACACAGTGAGAGTGATTACTGTACGCCACGTATGGGGAAGAGATTAGGGAGCGCCCGCACCATAGGACCAAGTCACACAACCGAGGAACCAAACATGACCTACAGTGGGGAAAAGATCAAACTTTGGGGGTGCTTTTCTGCAAAGGGGACAGAATGACTGCACGGTATTGAGGCGAGGATGGATGGGGCCATGTATCACGAGATCTGGGCCTTCCCTCAGTAAGAGCATTGAAGTTGGGTGGTGGCTGGGTCTTCCACCATGACAATAACCCAAAACACAAAGCCCGGGCAACTGAGGAGCGGCCACGTAAGAAGCATTTCAAGGTCCTGGAGCTCTATCCTAACTTGTATATTGTATGCACCTTGGCCTTACTTATTCTCCCTGCAGTGTGGATACTTACTCAGTGTGCTCACTAAGGCTGAGGCCCCACATTGCAGAAACGCAGCTTTTTTTGTTGCAGATTTTGCAGCATTTTTATTTACTCCAAACCCAGGATTGGATTGAGCAGAAGGGAGAAGTATAAGAACTTCCTATATATTTCCCATTCCTTATGTAGTCACTCCTATCTTTGGTTCATAAAACCACAGCAAAAGCTGCAACGTGGGGTCTCTGCTTAACTTTCTTTGCTTTTCCTTTTTGCAACAGATGCACAACCACAAATAATACCGTCATTCTGCAATTCTACCAGCAGATGTCACCGCTACACTTTGTAAGAGCCTTCATGGAAGGAATACATAATATACACAGGAGTCTGTTACATATCCTACTGTCTCGGCAAAGATCTATAGGATCACACAGTAGTATATCACATAGAAAAGTTGTCCAAACTGCGCATACCAGTCCGGTATATGCCCAAGTGACACTATTGACCCATATGATGAACAGAGATTTTAAAGGGGCTGTCCGAGACCCCTGGGTAATAGATACCAATGACCTATCCACAGTTTGCTCCTCTGTATCAGATCTGTAGGGGTTATCCGGTTTCTATGATTGATGGTTTATCCTTAGAATAGGCAATCAGTATTAGATCTGTGGGGGTACAACACCCCGAACCCCAGTAGATCACAAGTCCCGAGGCCTCGCAGTATTGTTCACTCGCAGACTATAGAGGTGACTGCCCTGATCCTGCAGCGCTGCCCCATTGAAGTCTATGCCTCAGTACCAGTGATTAATATACACAATATAACATAACACAACATAACTATATGTAAACTCATTTTAATTAATTGCCAAAAAGTATATAATAGCTGCAAAATTAATATAATAAAATGAGATGTTAGTATACACCAAATTCTACAACCCCATGGCTGCACTAACGCAAAGAGTTACTATTGTGTAATGATAAGACGACGAAAATGTAACATTGTTTGCGGTTCTTAGTAACAAAATTGATTCAGAACTAAGGGGTTAAATCTTTCCTCCAAAGACAATATGGCCGCTCAGTACAAGCTCATTTTATTGGTCATATATGGAAATTCGGAGCTATATGGAGAGCGGAGTATTCCCTCCAGTATAAGGAATTTATAGATTATACTTCTTCTTATCACAAAAGTCATAAAGATAAAACAGGAACTGGGTGAGACCTATAGAAAACCCGGAGACAAACCCTGACACCTGAGAGCAGAGGCGTAACGTAAAGCGCCAGGGCCCTAGTGCAAAATCTGTAATGGGGTATATAGAATTGTGGTATATCTTATGTGGCCCAATAGTGATGGCTACTGTTACACCCCCTATAGCTGTCCCCCTGGTGCTCTGTACATTGAAGTCTGTAAATGCGGCGTATCCGTAATCGAAGTGTACATCCGTAAACAATCTGGAGAATTGCAATAACCACCAATGACCACCAAGTGGCGTATGATGACAAAGAAGAAAAGATACCGAATCCGAATATTTTCCAAGTTGCTAAAATGCAAGTAGATCTTATCTCTGTACAGATTGTAAAGCGATTGGAAGTAAATTTGTTCATGACTAAAAAATAGAGCTGAAAATGTGCCCAATATAAGGCTGGAAAATAAGAAACAGCATCCAAAACTGGTTCAAGTCACATGTTCTCTTTCCCTCTTGTCTTAAGATGACAGCATTACTAGTACTGAAGTAATGCAATAAATATGGAAGACTTTAGAGGGAAACACTGACTAGGTATGTACCATATAGAGGTATGTACCATATAGAGGTATGTACCATATAGAGGTATGTACCATATAGAGGTATGTGCCATATAGAGGTATGTGCCATATAGAGGTATGTGCCATATAGAGGTATGTACCATATAGAGGTATGTACCATATAGAGGTATGTGCCATATAGAGGTATGTGCCATATAGAGGTATGTGCCATATAGAGGTATGTGCCATATAGAGGTATGTACCATATAGAGGTATGTGCCATATAGAGGTATGTGCCATATAGAGGTATGTACCATATAGAGGTATGTGCCATATAGAGGTATGTGCCATATAGAGGTATGTGCCATATAGAACTTGTACATTTGTATTAAAGGGGTTTTCCTATCTCAGAGTTTCTCTTGCTCTCCTGTCTCCTCTCCCTTCCTCTTCCGCCTTGGCCTGTATGATGGACAGGTCTGTGCTCCCAAATCTGTGTTTGTGCTACGCTGCTCTCTGTTATCTCTGGATTTACATATATCAGGACTCAGCAGCTGAATGCACTTTGCAGAGCTGATAGAAGAGAATAGAGGTGGTGGGGACAGGGACTGATATCACCTGCCTGGCCCCTGCAGCTAGATAGCAGAGGGGGTCTCAAACCTAGCCAGCGAGCTGTAAACACTGGGGAGACATAATGAGCATATCGGGCCAAGATAGAAAGAAGCAGCCTATAAGGGACAATAACTTCTGTTAGCTTAAGCTTAAAGTTTAATATGATCTTGGAGATGGAAAACCTCTTGGGGAGCTAAAATTACCTTCATTTATCCACTGGATTCTTAATGATAGACCCAGTGGTTCCAGCTTGGTTCCAAGGTCATGTGATTGGAATCAGCTCCTGACCCCCAGGTCACTCTTTCTCCTCCCTCCAGTCCTGATTTCACAGGGGCAACATGACCCAGAGACAAACCCTGGAAGCTACAACACGCAAATGGTCACAAAAAATCTGACCAGAAACATGTAAGATGGTCAGTGCAGTATGTACCTCTTGTCTACCGTTAATGGTACCCCCTGAGGATTGAGTAGAAATGGAAGCAGACACAGAACAGTTCAAAGGAAAATAACTTTAATGAAGCTGGGCACAAAGCGCGATGGTTGCAAATAGTGGCATCTAGTTTGGCAGTTACAGTCTCTAATGGGTAAACTGTTTGGTGCGTGTAAGCACTGGCACATGGCTTGGTGGTTTCAGCTTCTAGTAGGTAGATATAGTAGCTTAGTGTTATCTCCTGTAGGCAAATAGCTTGGTGGTTACAGGCTTAGGTGGGTACATGGCTTGGTGGTTAAATTCTCCAGTAGGCACATACAGTAGCTCAGTAGTTATAAGTATAATAGGCACATAGCTTGGTGTTTGCAGTCTCAGGTAGGCACAGAGCTTGGTGTTTGCAGTCTCAGGTAGGCACAGAGCTTGGTGTTTGCAGTCTCAGGTAGGCACAGAGCTTGGTGTTTGCAGTCTCAGGTGGGCACAGAGCTTGGTGTTTGCAGTCTCAGGTGGGCACATAGCTTGGTGTTTGCAGTCTCAGGTAGGCACATAGCTTGGTGTTTGCAGTCTCAGGTAGGCACAGAGCTTGGTGTTTGCAGTCTCAGGTAGGCACATAGCTTGGTGTTTGCAGTCTCAGGTGGGCACATAGCTTGGTGTTTGCAGTCTCAGGTGGGCACATAGCTTGGTGTTTGCAGTCTCAGGTAGGCACATAGCTTAGTGTTTGCAGTCTCAGGTGGGCACAGAGCTTGGTGTTTGCAGTCTCAGGTAGGCACAGAGCTTGGTGTTTGCAGTCTCAGGTAGGCACAGAGCTTAGTGTTTGCAGTCTCAGGTAGGCACAGAGCTTGGTGTTTGCAGTCTCAGGTGGGCACAGCTTGGTGTTTGCAGTCTCAGGTAGGCACAGAGCTTGGTGTTTGCAGTCTCAGGTAGGCACAGAGCTTGGTGTTTGCAGTCTCAGGTAGGCACAGAGCTTGGTGTTTGCAGTCTCAGGTAGGCACAGTGCTTGGTGTTTGCAGTCTCAGGTGGGCACATAGCTTGGTGTTTGCAGTCTCAGGTGGGCACATAGCTTGGTGTTTGCAGTCTCAGGTAGGCACAGAGCTTGGTGTTTGCAGTCTCAGGTAGGCACACAGCTTGGTGTTTGCAGTCTCAGGTGGGCACAGAGCTTGGTGTTTGCAGTCTCAGGTGGGCACAGAGTTTGGTGTTTGCAGTCTCAGGTAGGCACAGAGCTTGGTGTTTGCAGTCTCAGGTGGGCACATAGCTTGGTGTTTGCAGTCTCAGGTAGGCACAGAGCTTAGTGTTTGCAGTCTCAGGTGGGCACATAGCTTGGTGTTTGCAGTCTCAGGTGGGCACAGAGCTTGGTGTTTGCAGTCTCAGGTAGGCACAGAGCTTGGTGTTTGCAGTCTCAGGTAGGCACAGAGCTTGGTGTTTGCAGTCTCAGGTAGGCACAGAGCTTGGTGTTTGCAGTCTCAGGTAGGCACAGACCTTGGTGTTTGCAGTCTCAGGTAGGCACAGAGCTTGGTGTTTGCAGTCTCAGGTGGGCACATAGCTTGGTGTTTGCAGTCTCAGGTGGGCACATAGCTTGGTGTTTGCAGTCTCAGGTAGGCACAGAGCTTGGTGTTTGCAGTCTCAGGTAGGCACACAGCTTGGTGTTTGCAGTCTCAGGTGGGCACAGAGCTTGGTGTTTGCAGTCTCAGGTGGGCACAGAGTTTGGTGTTTGCAGTCTCAGGTAGGCACAGAGCTTGGTGTTTGCAGTCTCAGGTGGGCACATAGCTTGGTGTTTGCAGTCTCAGGTAGGCACAGAGCTTAGTGTTTGCAGTCTCAGGTGGGCACATAGCTTGGTGTTTGCAGTCTCAGGTGGGCACAGAGCTTGGTGTTTGCAGTCTCAGGTGGGCACAGAGCTTGGTGTTTGCAGTCTCAGGTGGGCACAGAGCTTGGTGTTTGCAGTCTCAGGTAGGCACAGAGCTTGGTGTTTGCAGTCTCAGGTAGGCACAGAGCTTGGTGTTTGCAGTCTCAGGTAGGCACAGAGCTTGGTGTTTGCAGTCTCAGGTGGGCACATAGCTTGGTGTTTGCAGTCTCAGGTGGGCACAGAGCTTGGTGTTTGCAGTCTCAGGTAGGCACAGAGCTTGGTGTTTGCAGTCTCAGGTAGGCACGGAGCTTGGTGTTTGCAGTCTCAGGTGGGCACATAGCTTGGTGTTTGCAGTCTCAGGTAGGCACAGAGCTTAGTGTTTGCAGTCTCAGGTAGGCACACAGCTTGGTGTTTGCAGTCTCAGGTAGGCACACAGCTTGGTGTTTGCAGTCTCAGGTAGGCACACAGCTTGGTGTTTGCAGTCTCAGGTAGGCACACAGCTTGGTGTTTGCAGTCTCAGGTAGGCACATAGCTTGGTGTTTGCAGTCTCAGGTGGGCACATAGCTTGGTGTTTGCAGTCTCAGGTGGGCACAGAGCTTGGTGTTTGCAGTCTCAGGTGGGCACAGAGCTTGGTTGGTATAGGTCACTGGCACATGGCTTGGTGATTAGAGTCTCTAGAAGGCACATAACTTGGTTGTTATAAGAATTTAGTAGACATATATCATAGTGGATAAAAACAAACCTAGAACATAAGAGGGAAAAACTAAATATAATTTTGAGACACATAGTATGTTCCCAAAGTAGGGTCCTACCTCCAAAATCGTGTCTATACCACAAACTAATAGAGAAAAAACAAAGAAATAGGTATACAGACACTCAAAATAGTGAGGTCAAAAATAGACCAAAACTCGTAATAGGAATATACAAACTTTAATAGAATCACATTAAAAAGTTATACAAAATACATAATGTGAGTAACACACAGATAAATGTACAAGAAAGAGCAAAGAGTCCAATACTGCCCAGGAGAGTTATTACATGTAGGTACACGGGAGTGGTAACACGGGATATATACTGTATATATATATACCACATGGACTGGCAAGGTAAGCTAAAGCATAAGGCAGGATTATACAAATGTATCCTATAGTATATATAGTGCAAAGTGCAATAAGGTAAGAGCGCAATTAAGCTAAAAGTAAATTATAACAACATGTAAGTAATGTGTACTACTAGACAAGAATACATGGCCACAAAGTAGATTGTAAAAGACTTAGGGCCCCTTCACACGGCGGATACGCTCACTGCTTTGGAGCGTGTAAACGTTCCGTAGCAGCGGCGCCTAAAGCAGTTCCCATTGTTTTCTATGGGAGCCGGCATACATGCGCTCCCCATAGAAATGAATGGAAAAAGCAGCCCATTCATTTCTATGGCGAGCGCGCGTCTGCCGGCTCCCATAGAACACAATGCGATCTGCTTTAGACGCCGCTGCTACGGAACGTTTACACACTCCAAAGCAGTGAGCGTATCCGCCGTGTGAAGGGGCCCTTAGTCAGCAACAGCAGAGGTTACACAGCAGGTCTATCATATTAATACATGGAAGTACAGCTTACCCATGATATAAACCATGTAAGTAGAAGTAGGGGGGCAATAAGAGGAACTGGGTGTGAGCCGGTGGTTCCTCTTATTGCCCCCCTACTTCTATATACGTGGTGTATATCATGGGTAAGCTGTACTTCCATGTATTAATATGATAGAACTGCTGTGTAACCGCTGCTGCCGCTGATTCAGTCTTTTACAATCTACTTTGTGGCCATGTTTTCTTGTCTATAAGTTCTCAATACTTACATGTTGTTATATTATATTACTTTTAGCTTAATTGCGCTCTTACCTTATTGCACTTTGCACTATATATACTATAGAATACATTTGTATAATCCGGCCTTATGCTGTAGCTTACCTTGCTGGTTCATGTGGTATATATATATATATATCCTGTTACCACTCCCGTGTACCTCCATGTAATAACTCTCCTGGGCAGTATTGGACTCTTTGCTCTTTTTTTGTACATTTATCTGTGTGTTACTCG